>NW_017536019.1:44069-90922 GCF_001853355.1 Bactrocera latifrons | reverse complement strand
CCACTGCAGCCGCGGATGACACATTTAATTGACCAACGGTGAGCGGCTTGTTGAAATGTTTATTGACCATCAATTCGGAAATTAGCTYATAAAGCGGAATTTTTATATAGTAATAATCGTAGTTTAATGAGGCGGTGCGACGTTATTTCTCGGAAAATATGAATGGCGCTGTGGCCGGGCATACTCTCGTCCATTTATTCGTTCATACGTTTGTAAATATGGGAAGCGCCTTAATTTGAGTTTGCGCAWGCGCGTGCACTGCATATTCCTGTCATTTAATTTATGCGTTGTAAAGTTTGTACTCCGCACAATTTGCAATCAATAAACGCCGGTAATGAGTGATGCGTGTAATGTCGGTACGCCTTTGGGCCAAGAAGCGTGCATGACTAATGAAATATAAATTTTGCGATTTTGTTAAATATAACTGTCAAGGTGCGTACGTGAAATATCTAAYGCAGGGAGTTTTCTAGTTGGGAAGCTACTAGTTTGTGCGGAGCAARTAATTCTGAGACATTCGTTTGCTGGTTATGTTAAAAATTAGAAATGAACATCCCAAGATCGTAAGCTTAATTGTACTTAACAAATGTGAGTATCTTATAGTATTGTTGGCCATAAATCGCAACTATTTCTTGTTGATTTCAATGATTTTTTACAACAAAAAAATTACRAAGAAATAATTTTTACAAAAAAGTAACTTTACACAAAAAATATAATTTTTCTGAAAATTATAATAATTTTCACAAGAAATGTTTTTGTTTCAAAAAAGTCTAAAAACAAAAAATAATTTTTGTTACAAAATTACAAGAAATTAATTTAGAAAAAACTATTAATTTTTACAAAAAGTATTGAAATTTGCGCTCGAAGAAAAAATCTTTTGATTTCGTGAGTAATTCTTAAAATGACAACTTATTAAGTTTGAATTACAAGCCTTAACATTTTCTTCCTAAAATTTTAAAATTCTTTTATTAATAATTAATTTATTAAAAAKTCGCTCAATTGAATAAAAAAATAGGCTTCACTAACTCAATGCAAAACTGCAATAAGTACAAAAATAGTCGCGAAGAACATAAGAAACTTTAAACTATCATTGGTCATTTGTTTACTTATTGGTTACTTATGGGTTACCTGCTTGTCCTCGAGCAAAKGACGGCATATTTTACTCAAATTTTTTCCTTATCCAAAGATACATATTTACAAGGATTTTGTGCAATTTTCAAAGGAAAATATKCTGAGCTCGRACACTACGACGTCATTTTCGGCAGTCCTTCGAAAATAAGGTGCATCCATGTTAACARAAGAAAATCTGACAGAACCATTCGAAATGAAAAGAAAAAATGCGCGATTTAATTAGTGACATAAATCGGCTATTGGACTAACGAAGAAACAAAGAAGTTAATTTTGAGACATTCTTACAAATATGTGGACACTTTTTTAAATAGTTTTCTTAGAACAAAAAACTCCTTCCTTTAAGAATCTGTAAATTACATCTCGAAGCTATGTCTGAAATTTCATAAAGTCGATATATTAATACGCGAGAAGTTTTGATAACGATTATGAAAACAAAGTTTCACGTGATCATATAGCTGAACTCGAGGCTGCAACTCTTCGAAGCTGTATCTCGAAARCTATTACTCAAATAAACTTGAGCATTTGGGACAATATTTTTTGGAGAAGAYGTATATCTTAATTGGATAATAAAAAATCGATTTTTTTTAAGCATGAAAGCCATGTAACCATTTAAACTTTTAGACACAGAAACTTATTTTAAATTGCCAGCATTTACACYGCCAATAATCACATGTGACAACAGTAATTGATACCGCTACAGCGGCAACCGAATCGCCCCAAATCCATCATTAATGAAATTGTCGAAAAACTGCGTATGCAAAATACGCCAAAGAGCATTCCTCTGTCAGTTGACGTTGCAGTTGTAATGCAAGTGGAAATGGCGAAAATTCTCAGCAGCGAGGAGTAAACATTGACAGATAAACAAAAGCAAAAACAAACGCTAAGAAATATCATTTACATACTTGTCCACCGCAAACCACCAGTGGTTGATTGCCACTTGGCGCTGTCAGTGCTGGTTTTGAGCAATTTTCGCAAGACACACAACCCACAATCGCTACTGAAAATTCCAATTTACCTGAACGCAAACCATAAAGTTGACATACGAAATAGCCGCCRCGTTTTCGTGGACCTCATCATGAGCCGTATCAGTCAGTGTATCGGTTGAAGCATTAAAATGGCTTTGACAACGCCTGACTCGGCCGCCACTGACCAAGTGACTATACGACTGACCGACCAATCAGCAGATCAACTGATCAACCGATCGCCTGATCACTTGTTCGCTCGATCGCTCCTACTTTAAGCTCGCACAGCGATTGTTGGCAATTGAGTGCGCATTTACATGTCGCCGGCCGACAAGCGTCACCAACTGCCAGCAGTCAACCGCCAACMACCAACCGCCACAGGTCCGAAACTTTTTCCACAACAACGCACACAGCACATCAACATTCAAATGGCGGCGTGATCGCGCAACAAGTGCATGTCAGCGCGAACAACAACCACATAGCAACACAAGCATTAAATGTATCCTCCGGTGCGCGCAGCTTTGGTGATCTGCTCAGACGAACGTATGCGGCCGCTGGCTGTTTGCAACGTCATTCGGTGCGCAGCACATCACAACTCATCTCAGCCAACCTCATTCACGTAGCGCATGCAGTTTTTTTTTGGCGGTCGTGTGTTTGTTGTTGTTGATAGCCGCGTTCATCGTGGCATATGTACGAGTATCGGCTGTGCAATCAACGGCCGTTTATCGCTTCACTTGTCTGTCCGCTTTTTTATCTGGCATTTTGACTTGGCCGTGATTTTGTACTTCGCGGGCACGTTTGAGGCCTTTTCGGTCAAGATGCGCCTTGCACCACTTGCGCTCCTCATTTCCGCTTCATCATCTCCCTCTGCGCATCTTCGCCTTTGGCTGCGTAGCTACCTATTCTTTTTTATTCATATGATTTCTGTGCGGATGATGCGCTCGATTCAGTTCGATCTGGAGCGAGCTCTATTGCTGTTGTTGTTATTCCAGTGAAGAGCACTGAGTCGGCCGTTTTTATATGCTTCGTTTTCTTGTAACTTCTTTCTTGAGTGCAATGATTCTACAGTTTTTCCAGCTACGGAAGCTGCTTTTATATTGGTTGTTGTTGTTTGTCTTCATTTCAACTGTTGTTGTTGGCGGCCGCGCTCAGGTGTTCACAACGCACATAACTTGTGGCAGCACATTTTCATTGTTATTGTTGTTCTTTTCTCAATTCGCTTTTATGTTTTTGTTGTGCTGTTGCTGTTGCTGTTGTTGCCATTGCTTTTCAACAGAAAATATTCCCAGATTCCCACCTGTGCGATCGGCCGGCACCGCAATGCGTTCAATGGCTTTTTGCCTCCACCAGCKACCTTCTTCTTTTTCTTCTGCAGCACGCCCGGAGAAAGGGGGCCACCACTCTACCACACATATACCACAAATATATTTTCAAAAACATGTGTCTGTGTGTGTGTTCGATTCCGTGCACGAGCATGAAACGATTGATAGCATTAACGATCATCAATCGACGACTTCTACATTAACAAACAAACAAGCAGGCGCGTGTACATATGTAAGTACACAGTGCTTTTACGTTGGTATGTGTATTCGCAGGCATGCGTATGAATATGAAAACAGTGCCGTACAAACTTATGCGCTTAAATACACATGTTTGTATGTAATTCTGTGTTAATTTGTGTAAGCCTTGTGAATGTGGATTATGTTGTGCCACAGTGGGACCATAAATAAACCATAAAGAAAATGCTTGGTATTTAAGAATCAGCTGGAGAGCAAAAAATCACAATTTTTAACAAGATAGTTCCGTAAATGAGCATTTGAAAAGGCTTGMCTGTAAGTGGTAGGTCTTTATAGTACTTCACGTAGAATTTTTTAAGTTCTTGTAGGTTATGTGAGAGATCGACCTATCGTTGAGAAAGTCGGTGAAATTATGGAAAAGATTGACCAGGACCATCACATAAGCAGCCATGACATCGCTAAGGAACTTAAGATTCATCATCAAACGGCTTTGAATCATTYAAAAAAGGCTGGCTACGAAAAGAAACTCGATGTTTGGGTAACTCATGAATTGTCTGTGAAAAATTTAATAGACCGAATTWACATATGCGATTCTKTGCTKAAACGAAATGAAATTGAACCATTTCTGAAGAGAATGGTAACAAGAGACGAAAAGTGGATCAAATACGAAAATAATGTGCGAAAAAGAGCATGGTCCAAGCGTGGCATAACAGTAAATAATTTAAAACATATTTCTCTTATATGGCAAGTGCCATTTGGTACACTTTCGATCACTGTGTATGAGTTGTTTTTTATCGAGTCATTTGCTAGCAGCGCTTTAGACTTTTTGCAATCATTAAGACGGCTGTTCTTGTCTCGTTTTTCTTCTTCTTCTCTTTCCATTATTTAACTGTGCGCATGCATAGCTGAACGTTCAATTTGCTATGTACGATCGATCGATCGATCGTTTATTGCGATTTGCGACGGCAACTTGCAACTTACAATGTGCAATGTGTAACGCAACACGGCTGCTTTGGCTGCATTGGCTGCGACGCCACAAGTTGGCATCTCGATTGGTGAATGTGCTGTTGTTGCGCGCGAAACCGGTTCACCGGCATAACATTATGCGCACGATTGCCGGCCAATGCTCCACAAAGTTCAGCACATTGCTACGAGACTGCGTCCGCCACCTCCCCACATATACACAGTTGCTTCTACTCGTCGATTTGGCCTTTTTTGCAACTCATCTTCGATTGTGGACATCTGTTGCGGTGCTGGCGCACTGGCACTTTCCTTCGATTATTCATTAAATCGCTGCGACTCAGCCGCTTCATTGCAGTCATCCTTGCTAGGCAGCACCACATCATTACCGCCAGAAATGCGACAATGCCGCCGACATCGACGCCGCTGCCAGTACATCGCCGCTTATTTGTTCTTGTTGCCATTGTTATTGCCGATACTCCACCTTGGCGCGCGCGTCTGTGCGCCAAGTTGTTGCTGCTACATGTGTGCCGCGCCGCTTCCCCCAACTGTCGTGTGCTGAGTGCAACTTTCAGCGCGGCGTCCACATTCAAAGCTAAATCGTGCTTCGGAGCCGCGGAAGAGTTGAGCTCGTGTTGAATTTTATTAATGAATGTCATGTACCCCAGTCAGTCAGCAGTCATCGCACTCGTCGCCGCCGTCGCCGTCTTCTTCGTAAACGGATGAGTTATTAGCCGCCAAGCGATAGTGGCATGCCGCAAAACTCTCGTTGCAATATTTTCAAATCGAAGCGCACGCCGCGTGCGTTGGCAGYCGCCACATTGAGTAGCCGAAAATACWGKCCGTCGATATCACACAGGCAGGTGTTTGTRTGTGTCTGCGGATGAGTGCCAGTGTCGTTTTAATGTCCGCAAGTAGAGTTCGCTGTAAGTGCCTAGTGGTGGCGTGTTTTCTGGCCTATTGGCGGTTGCAGGTCCCTTCTGCGTTTATCAATGACACCTTTGRCATGGTTGCCTCTAATGCATTCTGRCATTCAATTCTGGTATGCGTCGCTGGGGACCACATAATCAACAAACACCCTGTTAATGACACTTTTTACACCATCGCAGATAGTAGAAAAAGAAAATGGGAAATAGATTTCCAAATATGAGGTAAGCATTTTCGTTTTACAGAGAGGACTCAAAGCATTTTTTAGATTGCTGTTCGTTGTTCGGCTAAACTTTAACCAAAACTTGATCAATTTGTTAATGAGTTTCCTTAAATCCACCACAATGGCAAAAAGTTAGTTTCGGCACAGTTCAAATGACGTATGTAGGTGTATCAAAGCCAGGGAGACTCCTCCGTCTTTAAACTTTACAAAAACTTGCTTTCTGTGATTAGTCTTTCCTAAAGATTCTAAATATCAACATGGAGGCTTGATGTTCCTTAATAGATCAATAGAGAGTGGGGAGAGTGCGGCAGTGGCAGCAGGTAGCAGGAATGCGCCATGGCAAGCTACTTCTGGGGAACCATTTAAGCTTGCCGTATATATTTAAGGACATGATCAACCTCCCCTGATGCAAATTCCGTGTCCTCGTCGCGCTCTATATAGGGCACTGCAGGCTCAAGAAGCACSAGGACACCTGATTCTTCATAGCCCAGCAATTTGTAGCAACAGGCTCAAGCCTCTAGTTTCCATATACGTGGACAGGGATCACTTCACCTCAAGCGGGACCACCAGGCAGAGTGCACAATAGACCATAAGTCGCAGCGCAAGCCTCAATTTTCAATCTGACTGTCTAATAGATCTCAAATCTTCAATCTTAAAAATATATACATATATAAGCCACTGACTTAAAAACCTTGACATTTGACATAGATTAGCAAYAATTGCCGCTTCCCTGCAATCTCAATTGATAACATCAAAATCAGATCTCCGAACCAACGATCACAATGCAAAGCTAAAGTTTTGCACGAACTTTTTATTTATTTCCAGAATGGCGATCAAGCAAGCAGCTGMTTGCTCAAAATAAAATAAATCCACAAATAAACACCGAATATCTTCAAGCAAAACAAAAACACAAACAAAACCAATGAACAGGAACATGCAACATACCAATGCAGTCAACGTTCGAACGAGCTCCAAAGAACGAGCAAAGCCGAAGTGGACGCAAGAAAATGCGAACGATCGCTGCAGACGAAAAMGAATTCTTTAATGGTTAGGATTTTCGACTAATGAAGATAATTTATTATGAGATTCCGTTTAATTAAACCGAGATAAGTGGCGGCGAAGGCGGCGCTGGCGGATGGCAATGGAGGTGGCTGGCCGTTGGATTGGCGGCAGAGCCAAAACAAAAGCGGGAAGCGCAAGCAAAAGTGAGTGCGGCAGCGTGTACAGCATATTCCCTAAGACTATGCATTACATACAAACATATATTTATGTATGGATACAATGTGTTGTACCCTCCAGCCCTTTTCAGCACCTTGTGTGCCAGCGAGCCAATAATAGTTTTTTCAAACATTTTAACCAAATCTTACGGTCCAATGGCTATCGAGGCTTCAASGGCGGCCGTTTTGCTTCTCAATCGCTTCCTTTTTTACACTTTTCGGTCTGATTTGATTTTTATTTTTCGATTTTATGTTTTGTTTTAACTGCGTGTTGTTCCTTTYAACGACGCTGTAGTCYGCGTTCAGTTTGTTGGGGCCAATCAGTCGGCAGTTTTGTTAATTTCCCATCAAAAGTCAACAGATTGCGCGTTAAGATCAACAGCAACAAGATCGACGAAACGAAAATAAATTGAACCATGATCAAAATAAAGAATTGAGAAAAGTAAAACAACAACCGAATTTATCGGTGATGCAAATATCGCTGTTCGTGGCCTGCTGGAGTGTATAGAAAGGACAAGAAAATGTACATTTACAGAGAGCCAAGAAAAAAACACGAAAARTCGCATGTGCTAATCGGATATATAGTCGCTTAGAAAAATTGTATCAGTAAGATCCGTAGCACATTTCCGTTGTCCACTATGAGCGGGTCCAGCCTGGTCAAACGATTGATTCTACATTTTACTGTCAACAACCGATGATATTTAAGCAAGCAATCGAAAAAAGCGGCCAGAACCGTTCAAAAGAAAGGGCTTCGTCTTCCATCAGAACAACGCTAGACCACAGAACTTTCCTTAAATGTCTTTTTTTTTCAAAAATAGTTCATGTACTCATTTGATTTCCCTGTGAGCCRACTGCTGATTATGTAATCAAGTATACATATTTCTCCTTAGCATAACTAATAAGGCAGCACGCCTCTTGACGACTCAAGCAGTCAAAATGAACGCCRACATCAGGAAGCACTGTACGTAAGTTGTGCGCATGCGCAACAAAGCTCCTCGTTAAAAGATATTAAGACTGYGAAACGTTCTTAATTCATGTCGGTGGGCCTCCAAATAAGCAATCAACTAGATATAAAAATGTAAAATCATTTAATTTAATTAAGGACCGCCCCCAGCAACACCGCAATGTAGCGCAGGCCGTGAGTCGAGCATACGCCGAACTGATTATGCAACAAGCASGTATTCACGTGTATGTGTCCGGTGGGGAGAAAAGAAAAATTAARCCAAAACAAGCAATAAATAAATAMTCGGACATTATCGTAATCGCCTTTATGAAACCCTTTCGTTCTAGATTGAAGACGTTCGTCTATTAACATTGAATATTTTGTAACTTAATAARCGCTTTAATCCGCTTGGCGTCARAAGAAGACACACAAAYGTATATAYATATGGGTGTGTGTGTSTCTTGTGTGGTAGTCAGTTTAGATTGAAAAATGTCTTGCGGCCGCTAATGAGAAAAGTTTTGCTTAGAATGAGACGAATYAGCAACAGTCGGTGGCAGTAGTGGCGGTTGGTGGCAGCCTGTGAACTCCCTGGAGGCTGCAACACTTTACTGTGCTGCATGAGATAGCATWTAGGCACACGTACACACATACACATACACTGTGGTATAACTTTGCCTGCTTCCCCACTTAATCCACAACAAATGTGAGTCATCAATTTTATTGCCTCATTTTTGGTGGGATAAGAATTTTTAGTGGCACATCAGCGCCAGCGCAGTAACCACAGTACAGGTAAGCCTTTTTATACATATGTGTGCGTGTGCGAGCGTTTTGTTGTGCCTATGTACAAGTAGATTTATTGCTGGTATTTAATTCTGAATTTTAAACAATTTACTACAGCGRCGTGGCGCAGTGGATTGATGCTTAATTGATTGCAACTGCAGCATAAAAATCAGAGAAACACACAAAAAACAACAACTACATTTAGTCAAATGTGTAGTTCGTGGAAAATAGTAGCGGGTTAGCCGACAAGTCCTGAGATTGAACGGAACAGAAGCAATAAAAAGTGGTTAGACTGCGTCTAAGCCCTTTCCCAGGAAACTCTTATCGCTCACCAAGTCTCGATTGTGTTCAATTACTGTTCATTATGTTGCATGAGTACAAAGTGCGCATTTATTGCTTTGTAAAAAGGCAATTTAAGGCATAAATTTGATTAGTTTGTTTAATGTCGGTAATAAATTAGAGAGCCATAGACTAACTACTAAAATGTTTATRTTTTACACGAAWAGACAGTAAATTTAAGATATAAGCGTGTATGGGTGAAGTTTTATTTTATTTGAAACGAAACTATCATAAAAGAAATTTAATCAGGCTGAAGTTAAGCTTAATTATAAAAAAACTTGCACTAAATATCTATAAAAGAGAGGGAAAATTAAAACCCCGGTTGTACCGAAACTATAATACTATAGTGGTTTCAACTAAACAATTTCTACGGAGATTGTCAAATTTCTTGAAGATATATCTCAAATAAAAAAGCTTTCCACACAACACTTTCTGCCTATTTTTTCAGTTTGTATGGTAGCTTTATGCTATAGTRGCTCGATATGCGCAGTTCCGACAAAAAAGAGCCCACTGGCCCACGACTTTGTTAAAAACTACTAAAAGTGCGATAAATCTTTAAATAAAAAAATTAATCTACCAGAGCCGTTGGAGCACCGTCCACCGTCCGTCCGATGAAAACCAATATCTTCTACTAGACCGATTTCTAACAARTGCGGTAGGTATCTTATTAATAAAAAATAACGCATCCTTCCCATATATCATAATTTTAAATTCCGTCTGATCTCATCTTTTACTTTTGTTCTATTCGTACCAAAATCAAAGCAATATATACCAAATATGACGATCACAATTGCTGTAGCGAACTTTTCCAACAATATCATGYTTGTATATCAAAAATGGATTGAATCATGTTGCAGTTATTAATCTCCCATAGTCCCCAGCTCACATTCAGCCGCATATATCGGCCATATTTCAGTTATCTCAATGAAGATGAAAGAGCGGGTTTTACTCATACCAGTGTATCTCTGTTCCTAGAAAGAAAGCCCCGGGCTTTGYTCCTGGAAAACTGTAGAAGTATGAAATGTTCCATTACATGCGAACTTAGAGCGTTCTTACCTATTTCTTTTAAGTTTATGAAAAGGACTCGATTTAGGAGTAAAGGTTGATGGAATTGCTGGTCGATTAAACCAAACTAGTTTCCAAATAAATCGATCTGGTTTATTTTATGGWCAATGTTCAGAAATTTGTGGAGCCAATCATAGATTTGTGTCTATTGTAATCGAAAGACTTTCTGTAAGTTATTTTACTAAATGAGTAACTAATAAACTATTCATAATTTTCAYTAAATGACTGAAMGCAAGCACTGGTCTCTTAAACCATTTCTATTGCATTCGACGAATCAATACTCTTTAACCACAACTTTACCATATTTGACGTTTTGTATGTTCAACCCGTCAGCTATTTTTGGTACACACCATATGTCGATTTTGTCGAAGTAATAAATTCCTAGCTTGAAAAATTTTTAAACGGCATTAATRTTGGAAATCTATGGGAAAATTAAAATGATTTTGAATAAGAAATAAACCTTAAGCGGAAATCTAGAAAATACCCTTAATTTCTGTTTATTTGAACTCACCAAAAAATTGCAAAATYAGCAGATAACATCAGAGTAAAATCACACGTCTTAAAGTGCTATTATTAGTTAAATATTATTATTAGTTTAAAGTGGTATTCTAAGGTTGCTGATTGAGTTCTATTATCCATCCCAGGTCACATATGACATTGCATTCAGCACAAACAATTTCAACTGAGTTACCTTGAGATGAACTCTGACTCCAGATTTCTAAGACCCTTATGAAGATGCTTGAATTTTTCTTTTATGGTGTTCAAAAGTCCAATAGCTCTCATTAGCACTGTTTGTGAAACATTATTAGGGCTAGCTAATATGTAAATTAGTTTTTAAAATTTTTGATACAAATGTTTGTCAATGGAAAAACAATAAATTTTGAGCAAATGCCATCGTTTTTTTTTTTTTKTTTTTTGTTTTTGTTTTTTTGTTTGTGTATTATTTTTACTTTAAACCCAATTCTGATATATACCATCCTATCTTTTAAGTCGCATCAAACTAGACACAYTGTGCYAAATTTAATAAAATCGGCTCCGTAACTTAGGAATGTATCCCGGCCAAAACTTAACAAGCAATTTTTATAAAAGCTTAATAATAATACACTTTTTTACCGACCTTTTGTATGACAGCGAGCAGAATGTATATGCTGAGTGCGGTCACTGTGTCGCTGTGCCGCATTTTCCGGCGGAAGTGTTTCGTGAACATTCTGTACATATTTCTGGAATCACTGGAGTTTTCACTTGAAACGTGCTTCCAGTGAAGTATTCAGCGATTCGAATTGAAGGCAACCTCCTTGCAAATTATTTGTTTAAACAGCAGCCACTCTAAAAACTCAAAAAAGCACTTGCTACCGTTATTTGCTTAACTACGCACTTTGGTTGCACTTTCACTGAGAGTGTCGTTTTTGTTTTTGATTTTATTTTCGAATCACTTTTTCGTCATTGCAATGAATTTGTTTTGCTTTTTTATTTTACTATTATTATTTGTTATTGCTTTATAGCTTTATTTGAAACGGTCTTATCAACAGCATTGTTCCACAATATTTCACTATTATTGTTGTTACGGTTTTTGCTGTAATTATTTGCTTTCAACTTTACATTCACACACACACCGATACGGATTTATGTAATTTTTTTATTAAACATGTTGGCCACTCAGTATAGTTGTTCTATGAATTACAAGGCCTTTACGCATACACACACACACTCGCACGTATATTTGTATGCCGTTATGTTTGTATGCGTATGCTGTGTATTATGTATTGTATTCGCATTTATCGTTGTTGCTTTTTTCGTTTATTTCGATTTTTTTGTCACTGCTTGTTGTCGTTGCCAGAGCTGCCACATAGCGTGATTGTTGCTTGTTGTTGTTGTAATTGTGTTGCTGATTGTATTATGTTCTCGCTGTCGCAGCTGATTATAAATCCAATCGTTTAGCGAGCAGCTCCCAAACATACACCACTGCAGTCACACACACTTGCACACACCACAAGTGTATGCGTATGTATGTTGGCCTGTGTACACGCGTACATTCATGTGTTTATTAGCATCTATCGAATTAAAAAGAAATAAATCTCAGTTTTAGTGTTGGGTGCTTTCGTTATTCCAGAAGTAGCGGAAAGATTGCGCGAAAGCCGGCGGTGGAAAGCACAAGTGCGCGATTAAGCAGGAATTCTTGCATACGTATGTATGTGTGTGCTTTTGCTTGTATATTTTCATTCAAAAAAAAAAAATTATATGTTAAGTAATTCACATTCTAGCAAAAAAACGTTAATCTTTTTGAGCGGAGGATGGCGTTATATAATAAAAATGTTGATATGTGTTTGYATGTGTGTGTTCAATAACTTGCCGTTGAGCCGTTTAGCTTTCAAATTATGAATGAGATGACACTAAACATTCAAAATATTTTCATTATGCTTAAGCTGAGTGCGAATGAGGGCTGTAAAAAAATACAAAAACAAGAAAAAACACTAAGTCCGTGCACACYGAAGTTATATAGACTTCACAGTTGCATTCCTTATAACATAAAATAGTATAAAATAAACTTTATCCCGATTTTGATGGGTCAGTTTTGTGCTATAGTGGTCCGATATCGGCAGTACCGTCATATGAACAGATTCGTGGTGAGAAAAAAGTGGTTGCGAAATCTCTTGTTATGGCGCACGACTAAACTCGTCATGTTGATCATTTATATATATACATATATATTTCACAGGCTATGCGACGATTCCTTTTGGTACTTTACTTTGATCGCCTTTTTTATATAAGAAACCTTCTAATAAAATCTATTAACACAATCACTACGAAAACTCTTCCTAAAACATACCGATTGCATTACTTACGCRTGCTATACTACATGAACTTCAGAGAAAAATACTTCGCCATTCAACTTCTACRAAAAATACACATTTTTTTACCACGCACCTCTCTGAGAGCACCATATAGGAAAGTTTTTATGCGAACGTTTTTAAAGCTCTTCAACCACAAAAACTAARCCACCGGAGCTACAACTTGTCACTTATCTGTGCATATGTATGTACCTCCAAACCACAAAGAACTAAAGTGCAATACCACAGCCACTGTGACGTTTCCGTACCGACACTTCATCCTTCTTGCACGACCCGAAAAGCGACAGCCTGCAAGCAACAAMMATCGAMCRCTAGAAYCATGCTAGCCAGGCCACTGCAGAGCGAATGCAAGGCAACCGCATAATGCAAATGCAATTCAATTAAAGCTCATTAAATTTACAATGAAACTGACAACAACAACAACAGCAGCAAAGTCAACAATAACCGCAAATACGTCACAACGAAGAAGACACAGCCGCACAAATGTGATATGAGCAGCGCTACAACAAGTGCTTTCAATAGTTGAACAGCGGAGCTCAACAGCCTCGATGCCACACACACACACAAACAAACATGCGCCAACGTGTAGGAATGAATGAATGAGCGAATGAGTGATTACGTTGCGAACGATGCCACGCCGCGGCTTGAACCAGCCTGGCTGAGAACATCAACCGCAAAGCGCTTGCGCACACTTAAACGCCAACACATACACACGCACACAAAGCGATACGCGTTGATTGGGAGTCACTGCCAATAAATAATGCAASCGCAAACGACAACATGCGGCAGGCTGCGCGCCGCAACAACAGCAGCCACCGCAAATGGCGCGTCCGTGGCGGCAGTAAATCCGGTATTGTCGGCCTAGGCAACGTCTAATGCGTGAACTGTGGTTGCTGCCACAAGTGCTTAAGTGCAACGCGTATCAATTTGCATAATGCCAGTGCGACGCCGCGATGTGCATTGAGCCGGTATCGATTTTCCTTTAATGCCAATCAACACCAGCCGCCCACAGGGAGACGCGCGTCTGCCTCACGCTCCCMGCTCAACGAGCATTTTATGTAAATATTTTACGCATCGACGCCCGCCCAGTCGCCCTCATTAGGCGAAGTGTTAATTGCTGCGCAACATGCACACCGACTTGCGCAGCGAAGATGCGTCGTGTTAATTAATTAACTTTGCAAATTCTTTGACTTATCACTTGGCTTGCGCGCCTAGCTGGGAGATTGTGAGAAAATGACATATGTTTTTTTTTTTTTTGCATCTACTACTATTTTAGCGCTTCCTTTTTATGCGTTTTGCACACTGATACATATGTATGTACGTAGTAGCTGCGTTGAGGCGCTGCCGGCAGCGACGTCTGCCACGCAGTTGCAGTGACCGGAAATTACGTTGCTCGCGCCATATTCCCTACAATTTCATGATCCATTTTGCTRTTGTTGTTGCTGCATTTGCAACATAAAGCATCGCACTTGCTGTCGTTGTTGTTGTTCGCAGGCGAGTTGGCGCACCAGTCGCGGATTGCCCGCGGGAATTGATCTCCAGTGTCCGCCGAGAACACATAAATGCATGTCATTCGTTGTTGTACTAACAAATGCGCACACTAACATGCACACATGTGTACATATGTCACCTCATACATACATATGTGCGTGCATATATGTGAATGCTTTTGCGCGCATGTTAATACAAATATGATTATCATCCGCGCTGTGTACTAATTCTGCAGCGCATCATTTTGCGGCTATCGCTGTTATTGTTGGTGTTTTTGTATTTTTGTTGCTGTCACAAGGTTCCCAAGTGTGGGAGTTTTTCAGTAGGCATTTCAATTAAATTCCTTCGACTTTTATTGCACTTTTTACGAGTTTTTAATTTTTCATGGTTGATTATTTCTTACAAATGCTCGCTTATGTGAAGCGATGTGAGAGAATTTTTAAGGTCACGTCCGGCATGCTGCTGCAGCAGGATAAATTTAGCGCAATTGTTAATGAATGAATGAAGGAGCAAATCGCACAGTAAGCCCTGGCCTAATCAAAATTCCTGCCTGTCTGAGAATTTTATTAGACATTGAATTTTTAAAGATTTAGGCGCTTACGGAAAACTTCCATTAGAAATACTACATACAGCAGATGTTCTTGGTGGTTGGTAGTTTTTGAAGCTTAAGCACAGATTTYTTCTCAAACTATAGCTATACATTGTGCCAAAAAAGCACCCAGGAGTTGTATATAAATTGCATGAATAAATAATATTTCAAAAAAATKTATGTAAAATGTGTATTTAGGATATGAACGTCCCGATATCCTGAGGTACGATTGTAACCGAATTTAGAGCAATGAATACTATCGATCAACCATGGCTCCTTGTGATTTTTTCTTGTTCCCCAAACTGAAATTGTCGCTCCGTTTCAGTCGGTCGAAGATATAAAACAAAATTCGCTGAAGGAGCTGCAGGCTATTCCAAAAAGTGCTTATGAAAAGTATTTCGAGGACAGGAAAAATCGTTGATCATAAGTGTATTATATCTTCATTCAAAATAAAGTACTAATTTAAGACAACTAAACTAAAACTAAACTAAAACTATAAAAAAAAAATAAAAAAATTAATAAAAGACAACTAAATTCTAGGTTATATTCATTGCTCAAAAGTTTCATTGCCTGCTAGATTTTTTTGAACTTTGTTGGAATTAAAAAAGACAAAAGCTTTCTTTTGGAAGGAACTCGCTCTAGAGGCTTATAAGTCTGGAAATTACCAAGTTTTTAACATTAAAAAAAAATTTAGATCGTATAACATGAAGTGATACCAATTTTATTCCGACTTCGATTATAAAATGCTATTTTGAACAGAGATTATTTCGAAAAATAATTAACCAAACCGCCAAAGATATATTAAGGTACCACTTGTTGAAAATCTAGTCTCAATATATTTCAAGATATAGTGAGAAAKTCCACTTAAAGTGAATGCTGATGGGGTAACCTTAGCCCAATTGTTAGTATACCAGGCTAGTTTAGGATATTAWTAAAAAAAGATAGTTAACGTTAAGGTTAGAGATATCTAAGATGGACCACTAAAGAATTTCAGAGAGTCTCCTGTAGTCTGATCTTGTATCACCGAAGCCTTTTGAGCCCATATCAACTTATAYATCAAACTGGTATTTAATAGAAATATATTTTTCAAGTGTTTCATTGCAATATGAGTGGTTTCAATAATGTCGATTTTACTTCGCTTGAAAACTTATGAAAACTGATGTTACGTTTTTTTGCATTTCAGCTGACGAGATATAATTTGAGTCATTTTCTTTAGCGGTAGCCTTAAAAAAAGCCAGAAAAATATCAGCTTGGCCTYTACTGTCTATAAAAGAGTTCATTTTTGAAATGAATCGAAAAAATTAAATTTTTCCTAAAATTTTGTTACTCAAAGTCTTCTCAACATTTATATATTGTATTCTTGCTATGCACAGCTTTCGCTTCAAGTTATGCAGCACAATGTAGTTTACTTTTTAATTTCTCTATTGTGTGCCTTTTATCGAGGCTTATCAGGCGTTTAGCTGCACAAAAGCACATACAAGCACACATCAACTCATATGTTATTATGCTCGAACTTGTGCATGGCGTGTAATTATGGCATTGTATAGTATGTATGTATGTATGTATGTATGCTGGCACTTTCATTTGCATTGGCACAGCAACTAATTGAGAAGCATAAGTATATCAATGTGCTGTTCTAATTTTCTTAAATAATTTATCACACAAATTTTGTCGCGCTTTTTTTCTTTTTAAAWATACAACGCTTCCGCTTTCAATTATACACTTTTGCTGTACAAAGATAAGCTTTATAAAGATCTTTGCATAGCAAACTTGCAAGGAAATTATTGTTATGATTTATTAAATGTGTATTTTATTTGGCTTCAAATATATTTTCAGCTCATGTGACAAGTTTTTACGTAGTTGGGAATTTTTTTATAGAAAAATACATACAAATATGCTATTTTTCTTGGTCAAATATGGTRCATATTTGTGTACCGAAGTCGTTTATCAGTTTACTATCCATTAAATTTGAGTTTTTGTTTTTACCTGGTAACATTTCAATACCGTTCTTTATACAAAAATCGAAAAGTACCTACAAATGTTTTCTACCCGAAAAGTAGCGCGCTAGTCGCCAATTTCACAATACGCCAGCACACACATGTGCCAATCAGCCGCACACACGCACACTGCTTACATACATAACAAACGCATACACATCGACTGTACTACTCATCAGCGCACGTAATCGTTCAACTGATTCAACTGCTTGCCGCAAGCACTTTACCTCGCGCTCCACCTCACCGGCGCACAAAATCCAAAAAAAAAAAAATAAAAGTTTGCTTTGTTGTTGTTATTGTGCATATTTCCCTATCAGCGCACCTATAGCCGGCACTTACTCAATGTTGTGACATTTTCATTCAACGAACACCGCAAACACCGTCGTTCCGAAATCCGCGCACAGCCCACAATATCCAATTGATTTGTGCTTGTTGCTACTAGTGCTGTTGTTGTTGTTTTGTATTTCAATTCATACGCATACGCGGTCACAACGCACAATTACAATTTCACTGCACTGGTTCACTGTTCGCACTTTTTACTATTTTCAATATTCAATTATTATCTTCTTCCTCTGCTTTGTTGCAGCAGCACTTGCAACAAATGAGGAACGAGGAACTTGAGCACTTGTCGTGCCGCAGGCGAATGCAATAATAAATGCAACGTGCAAATCGCCACACTTTGTTATCAACGCGATTTATCTACGCATGTGTRCGTGTARATATGTATACATGTATATGTATTTACATTCGTTTGTGATCGCCTGCATGTTCGTGTGAACTCACGTGTGTTTTCGTTTGTGTACCTATGTCTGTTGCACTGTGCGCCAAAGTCACTGCTACTGTTGCCACTACCGCCACGCGTTTAACCGTACAGCGTTCTAAAGCAGACCGACTCCGTTTACAGCTCGAAGGCAAATAACACCCGTCCCACGGTAATAAAATATAGCCACCAGCATCTTGTCCAGTTGGAACGGCAGCACACCAATTGCCGGCATTGGCGGTTAGTGGTGGTTCGACTGCAACACGCAACATGCGACATCGAGCTGAACGTCGCTCTGGCTTTTAAGGGAGCGCGCACTGAAGAGCGTGAGCTGGCAAGAGAGTCGCTGATGTTTGATAAACAAATCGGATCAGTGGCGTTGCTGCTAATATGCATTCGATTGCACATAGAATATGCTGAAACAAATAAATTATTATAATTTCAGTAAAAGTAATGAAAACAAAAATACATTTTTTATATGTTTTGAAAGCTTGCGGTATAATAAGCGCTCACAGTTTCTCTCACTCTTACTCTTGCCGTGAAATTCTCTTAGTTTTGACTTGTTAATGACTTCTTTTTGGGCGGAGCAAACGATTAATGCGCGCGCGCAGCTTCTATGGTAGAATGCTTACAATAAAAGTAATTTTTGTCAGTATCAATAGAACACGCAACTCGGTTAAAATTTCTTCGTAGTTGTTAGAGCATTAGAGCAATAAAAATAGGAAAATAAAAGTTCTAAATATTTCTGTTACTCCTCATATGACCAAGTCATTTCGTCGCTTGAAAAATTTATGTCAAATCGCTGAAAGTTTGAGGCTTCGGAAACGATTTCCCAAATTAGAGGCGCTCATATTAAATAATTCAGCTTTTGTTTCTTCAGCTTCCACGGTCAATAAAAAGTAATAAACTAGCAACATTCATTGCACACTCTCTCTCTCTCCAATGTTCGAAGTCGCTACTCCACACCCAATGAGTACCAATACCACCACCACCACCCATAGCCGGCACGGAACGTGAATGTTGTGCGAGTCGTGGAAAACACGTTTCATTCATAAGCGCATCAGAGATGGTAAACGATTGTGGCAGCAAACAGTAGCTGACAATAAAACAACAAACGCCTGAGGGGAATTCGCGTTGCGCTGATTGGTTGAGCCCCCAAATGATGAAGCGAATGCAAAGCGTTTATGCTGATCGCTCGCTTCGCTGCAACAAATACAAGACCGCTAAACGTTTTATTTGTTTGTTGTTGCATTTGTCGTTGCTTCCTCTTGAATGCGCTGCAACTCGGCGCTGACTCAGAGTGGGCGCGCAGTTCGCTGACGATGGGAGCGCTATGTAGTTTTAGCCCACGGCGTAACGGTGTTGCTGCCGCCGTTATGAATTGCTAACTTCTTTGAATGCTCGCATTTATTGTTGCAGTTGTTTTTATGAAGCTTTTAACTGGAGCTTGATTTGTGTTTATTAGTACCGCAAGGTAGAGGGTATTAGTATTTATGTTCCAGAAAATATTGTTTGTATTTAAAGTTAGTATTGCGATGAATTGAATTCACAGGCGTGTTGCAGAGATTTTTTGCGAGCTAGTATATAAATAATTTTTAAAAATATCTACACATTTCTGGCATGTCTAAAAGTGATATGAAGTATTCAGAGCGTCCATGAAGAGTACCGGAGAAATTACAGAAATATATGTAGTATATATATAAAATATATATAAAACAATAATAAACTTTTTATTAAAAACTTTTTTACGAAGAAAGCTGTCAGAATCGTTGATGAATTGAATGATAGCTTTAATCTGATTTCAGTACCTGTCTCTTGATATGCTGAACTATGTTAATGACGCCGCCTATCCCGTACACCTCATCGTTCCATCGACTGGGGTACTCTCCGTTTCCAATGTGTAAAGGACCATAAATGTTTCGAAAAACTTCTCTCTCGAACACTCCTAAGGCCTACTCATCAGATGATGCCTTAGTTCCACATAGCAGGACGGGTTGATGAGTGACTTGTAGAATTTTTTTGACAAGAGAAGCCGCAATTTACTACTTAGTCCAAAGTAGCACATGAACAAGAGTTTTCTGCGTTAGATTTCAGGGCTGATATTGTTGTTGGTGTTGATGCTGCTTTCAAGATAGACGAAATTATCTATCCCTCTATCACAACATGATCAAYCTGGTTACGAACTTTTCGATCCGGAGACAGTAGCTGGATAAATTTTCGTGTGCTGAAATCTAGTACTACAGCCAACCATATTTCGAGCTCCTGCGAAGTCGATCGGCCTTAACCCACTTAGACAGGTTTCKATATAGAATGTGGCATTGCCGCAAGTGGTAGATCGCATTATATATTTTTCTATAGATCATGAAATAACAACTAGGGGAATCAACCCGCGTGAGGATTGAAAGAATATATTTTGCTTTGCATAAATTGAATGTAACGCTTTCATAGGAGGTGCTGGTAAAGTAGTGTTCCGAAATTCAATGTAGATGGAAAGTTAAGGGAGAAATTAAGGTTTTTACAGCGCGCGACCTACAAAAATCCAACATGTTTTTCTCTAAAATAGTATTATTTAGTAGTAGTATTAGTAATATTTGCTTTGAAAATTTAATGGTAGATTCATCACACATGTGGCTATCGTCCGAACTGGACTGAATTTTGAACCATTTTTTCATAAAAAAAATGTCTGAAATAGTCATAAAATTTTGGATTTTAATCTTTAAAATCATATAAAATAAGATCAATATCAGTACAATATCCTACTTCCGGCGATGGCCGTCTACATACAGATTACAATGTCATCCCCTTCCTTATTTTGAGTTAGTCAGTCTGCTGAATTCATGGACGCAGTTTGTCTACCTTTTTCTACATGGGTGCCATTGGCGCTATAAATTTCGCAGTCAACAAAATAATTTTGGTTAAAAAATCAAAATTACAGCGGAAGGCCTAATAAATAATGCTAAGCATTTGGTAGTTCTATGTTTGTAAATGTTTCCTTTTTCTACTACGAATATTGTTTGTCAGCATGTAATTTTAWTTGAAGGTGAGCGACATATTTTTTTCTCTCTCTACTTCAATACGAGGAATGGATATCTTGAATACTTTCATCATTKTCATTATTAATTATTATGTTAAGCGTAAGGAAACGATTTTAAAAACCTTAGTCAAATATTTTTTCGAAATGTTTCCATTGAAGATATACAAACTTTTAAATAATAGGTTGTCAAAAAAGTCTTGCGGTATTTCTTTCGGTATTTTTTTGGATTACTCATGCCCAGCTCTTGAGCTACTATGTCGGTCACCTTTGACCAATTCAGCGATTTTATCGCAATTTTCGACGATAGGCCTTCCGAAGCGTGGCGCATCTTCGACCACCTCCACACCAGAACGAAAACGTTGAAACCATTGTTGTGCGGTGGAAATGGAAACTGTATCGGTCCATAAACGGCACAGATTTTATTGGCGACTTGTGATGCTTTCTTGCTTTTATCGTAGTAGTACTGTAAAATATGCCGTATTTTCTCTTTGTTTTGCTCCATGTTCGGGACACTATAACTCACGAACGACTTAAAAGAAACGACAATCAAGCAAACRCGTATTAGCGCGTGAAATGAGCTTTCCAAAAAGGTATAACGACCCGWAGCGACGAATAAAACTGGAACTGCGCGCTCTCAGCGCCAACTAGCGAAAATACCGCAAGACTTTTTTGACAACCTAATATTACTTACTTGATATTTTTAGGGAAACAATTTTATAAATACTAAATATAGTATTATATAATAAAATAACTTATACAGGTAAATGAATGCAAAAAAAAAGTAAATTACTCAAGTTCCACAACCATTGTAAAATTGATCACCCGCACTAAATACCACAAAATTACAAGCAAAAAGCTGAGCCAATAAATCACTCTGAGAACARTATGAATGCATAAAGCTGACAGTACTCATACCAACTGCTAAAACAATTGTAAACATGAAAATGGAAAAATTATCGACGCAGCCTGAAATGGATTGAAAACAATGCAGAACTTTTCGCAGACTCAAGCATTACTCAGCTGCGAAGAGACGAAGCTCCTGTGTGGCAGAAGAATAGAAGAGTGCAACCGTTGTCAATTATAACCAACTAGCGGGTATATAAATCAAAACAGATGCGACCGAATCGGCAAGGAAGGCACATAAAGGGTCAGAAGGCGTAAAAACCTCAAAATCGCATTTCGGGAGTCTAGCCAGCGCATCCTATATGACTAAAACTGTGAAGTAGCACATAGAACACAAAGCAAAATGCAAAAAAGTAGAAATAAATGCTGTATTTGTCAAGTATGTAACGGTTTAACGTTGTTGGTGCTGCTTATGAAATGTTTTGCTGCTTGACTGCTGCAAGCTGCGAGCAAACAATGCACCACAAAAGACTTAAGCAGCGAACTCGACCAAATTCACATGCGCAATGCTTACAATATATAAGAATAATAGGATTATATAAAAATATATATATATATATATGTGAATATTTCTTGTATTTGCACATATCTATACATGTGAATTATGAAAATTTGAATTGAAAACTCCCACTCCTGGTCTCCATATACATTATTACTATTTTGGTGCGCAAAGCATGCTTCGCTTCTTGCTTGACTACAACTAAACTTCTTTTTGTTTATTGATTTTTGTCATATGCTGGATAAATAATATAGAAAAAGCGTTGGCAAGAAATTGTAAGCCAGTCTGAATGACAACAACAACTCAGCGCTTGGTCGGCGGCAAGTACAAGTATTTTTGGATATGAAAGGAGATATGTTTGTATGTGCTTCGCTTGTTACATGTTGTTAGTTGACTTGTTTGACAATAGATAAAACAAATTGACTTTTTGTTGTGCCAAAAATGTCGACTTGTCATTTTACACGRTTTAGACAGTTAGCGGAAGAAGACACCCGCCGCACAGTGGTCCCAATTGCAACTGTTAGAAAGCAAACATAATTTGTTACGGCGATGTAACTGATCCTGAAAGCGATAAATTTAAACAGAAATAGTTTTTTCTAGCTGCAGATATGTCGATTGTGCATATATTTGAAAATATTCTCAGAAGTTTTGAAGTTGATCCGACAAATGATTTTGGAGATATGAGCATATTCATAAGAAATGTTTGACTTAGTGTAATCGGCTCCAAAATTCTAAGCACATTTTGCTAGAAATGCTGGTTTCTGTGTCGGTGCGGTAAATTTCTTCGAAGTGGCTGGGCTGATGAACTTGAAGTTTCACACCACCTTCTAGGATATATTTTTCGGTTATTGSTCGAAGCAATAAAATTTCTAATAATGAAGTGAAAATTTTTTCACAAGAAACGACTTTTTTCGGAAAGATTTTACCAGTCCTTCGACTTTTATCTACATTCATCCATATTACTAACAATTTCTTTTTGATATACTATATATAATTTTAACCTTTAAGTCCACTGTATGTTCCCGAACARCACATACTCACCTGATTCCCTCTGTGACTCATCTCTCATTTGGCGCAAGATTTATATACCATATTCATACTCCAAAGAAAAAATATGGAAAAATTAAAACAAAAAAAAAATAAGAAGAAAATTCAACTCTACGTAATAACAAGAACAATGACAGGAATTGCAATTGCTTCAACTCACAGCAATAACAAACGAAAACATGAAACATGGCAACAAATAACAATTGGTAAAAAGCGCAGCCGCCGAACGAGAAAAATAATAATGCAATAACTAATAAGCTACAGACGTGCAACGGTTAAGTGTGCCACAAAGCCGATCAGCGCAGCAGTGCGCAGCAAATATGGGCAAAATAAGACTCCCCCACTCTCAAAGTAAAACGAGCAGCGCTGTGAAATCCACAAACAAAGGCTAACACACACACACACTGCCACCAATACAAAGGCAAGCGGTTGACTTCAATGAGACAACGGCGCAACAGACGCTTACACGCAAAGCTACGACTGAATGTTGCCACAAGGAAGCAATGACAATGCACACTGTTCTTGCTAGAAACTGCTGGACCGACTGCAGTTAGCTGCGCTAGTTGCTGCCTAGTAAGGGTTCTGYGATTATTTTTCAGGTCGTACACTATTTTATTGCTGCCTGGACTGGCGGGGAACCTCATAAATAATGTGTGTGGAAGGCGTGTAAAGCGCTCGGACTTTAGTGGYTACCACTTAAATGGTTAGCAGAGACACTTTGTTGCTGCTGCATGCCACAATGAACCAAGCTACAACAATGTGYGWTACACTCACCAYTCAAAGCGATTTATACACATTAAAATATACACAATTATGCATATTAACGCCAATCAACACWGTTGGTCTAGTCAAATCTCCGCTCARTTGGCTGCGGTGTACTGGYATCTCATGCATCAGCACTTATGCGGAGAGGTCATCAATAACAAATACAAAACGCCTGCCAGCGCGAAAAAGCCATCTCGCCGATACGCAGGTGTCAAAGATGCCACATAATTGCCGCTACTAAATTTGGTGGCAAATGCGGCAATTTACGTGGCCGACTGCGCCCCCTCCCCGCTCGCCGACAGAGCGCGTTGGTGTCTTTGTCTTCGCCACCACCAACGGTTGTCTTGTCATCGCCGGCTGGTGCTGGTGTTGGCATTGTTATTGTCCCCACTGTGTTTCCCACTGTTCTGGCCGCCTTCTGCGCTTTATTTAGCATATTCCGCTCATTCATCGTTCTGCCTCCTCTTTTGTTGCGCCGTCCACATTAGCATAGCGTAATTCATATCTTAAATCTGCTTACACAAACAGACATATGTACGTCTGTGCATCTACCATGACACACACACGCGCGGTATACAAATGAGCGCGCATGCGTCCGGCTATTTGTAAGCTTAAACGCTGTGTCGCGTAGGTGTCTGCCCCATTGTCGATCGACCGAACGTGCCACCACGATCACTTTCAGCGCTTGTTTTCATCTACCTTTTTGCTTTCTTTTCTGTTTTTTGTCACACCACTTGCTTTCCCGACGTCTTCTTCAGCGCTTTGGTTGGCTGCTTCGCACGCCAGCGTGCATTCCTGTGTGTTGACAAGCATAATTTGAATATTTATTGCCGCTAAATGAGTTATTAACACCTCTTTATGCTATTTTGTACACAATTATGACTGTGATACACACGTAGCCTCGTCGTTGGTGTTTTTTGGTTCACCTGTCGCGGCGCATTATAATCATAGATGATTGACTTGTTTCCCATGTGAGTGGCATAAGAAAGCCATAATACATTTAATATGGTTTTATGAGCTTTAAGATTGTACGAGCGTCACGGGCCGTTCGGCGCACGAAGACGTATGGCAGTGCAAAATGGTTACGGTATTTCGAGATGTTAATCACTCTTTTATGTTAAGTGGTTTAAAATTAGAACTGCGAGCATCGCATGACAAACGTTAAGCATACACCTTAATATACAGATACGTAGTTGAAGCTTAAATAATTTTTTTTTTTTTTTGTGATTCTGTCTATTAAAACAAATTTGAGATTCTTAGTACTATTAGTAAGATCATGAGCCTCCTAATAGCTGGAAAATATTTGTGCTGAGTTTTTTTTTTTAGAAAAAATGCATTTCCTTGCCGGTGTAAGGTTCGATCCGAGGTATTCGCTCTTCTATCTAGGGTTTAAAACTAGAGATCTTTTAAGAAGCTACTTCGAAATGTTCGAATAAAGGGTACACCTTAGTCTAAAATGYACTTATTAGTATATGGACCACTTTTGTGAGTTGGGCTTGACGCAATCACTCAGCGATTGAAATAAGAAAACCTGATAACTTCAGCTGCACCGAAATTATAATAACCTTCATGTACCAGATTCGTTAACCCTACTTCATATTTGTAAATCTGCAAACGTAGCCGACCGAGATYCAAAACGTTTGGTAGTTTTTATTGCGGTTTTATATAGGTTAGGTTATGTTAATACCAACTAAGTCTCCTTAATAGAGATAAAAAGAATCTTCTTATGAAGATATTTATCTGGATTGACAATATGTTCAAAGAATTTGGCATTGTTGTAGGATATAATCCATGTCAAATGTCGTAAAGATATATTGTAAAATAAAAAAGTTTTCCATACAAGAACTTGGTTGATCATTTTGTATGGCAGCCATATCCTTTAGTAGTTCGATATCGTGATTCCGACACATGAGCAGCTTCGTGGAGAGCAAAAGGCATGTCCGATATTTCAAATTTAGCTTTTTACATTGATCATTTCTATATATATTTTATAGGATAAGAAACCGGTGGATAGGCCTATCTACCTACTGCAAGGCAATGGAAAGAATACAGAAGCTCGATGCACTATGTAAAACRAGAGCTGTTAGAATCACTCCAACGACAGCTCTTGAACTAGTGCTCAAACGCTGTCTGCAACAGAATTTACGTATAAAACCTCCAGGCATAGCTCGGCAGATAATGGTGGTTTGGCAAACACCCGCTACATGCTCCCACTTTTCAATCTAGAAGAAGGTTCTAAGTAAACATACGTGTAGAACAAGATGGTTGGCGTAAAGGTTTGTTAGATGCGCGCGTTGATGTACTGTTAGGTATTGAGCTACCTGTACACTGAGCCTTTAATGCATCAGCAGACAACTCTAGAGGCAACATCTACGTARACAGCCAAGCAKCAATCAAGGCAGTAACGYCGGTTCGCTATAGGTCAGAAGTGTCTTGRATGGTATGKCGTAGAGAGTATCRTCAAGAACAAACAATTTCCAGATCACAAAGGCATCGATGGCAATGATACGGTACGGTTATTAACCGATAACCTGGCCGGCACTGGTAAGCCCATGCATTGACTGTTTGACGAGCTGGACAAGAGTGTGCAAGAAAGGCTTAAATTTAATGGAATGATCTTTCCGGAAGCAGAACTACGACTATTAAGAGCAAAGAGAGAGACAAAAACAAGAAAAAAACGTTAACTTCGGCTGCACCGAACCTAATATACCCTTCACAGGTGCATTTCTTTTAGTAATTATGTGTTCAGTTTGTATGGAAGACATATGCTATAGTAATCCGATCTGAACAATTTCTTCGGAGATTAAATTGTTGCCTTAAACAGTAGTCCATGTCAAATTTCGTGAAGATACCACGTCAAATGCGAAAGTTTTCCATACAAGCCSTTGATTCCGATCGTTCSGTTTATATGGCAGCTTTATGCTATAGTGAACCGATCTGAACAATTTCATCCCATATTACACTATTTTTATGAACAATAACTCATACCAAATTTCGTGAAGATATATTGTCAAAAGGAAGTTTCCCATGCAAGCATTTGATTCCGATCATTCAGTTTCTATAGCCGTTATATGCTATAGTTAACAGATATAAACAATTTATAAAATAATCTGTACCAAATTTCGTGAAATTATCACGTCAAATGAGGAAGTTTTCCATACCAGCACTAGATTCCGATCGTTCTGTTTGTATAGTAGCTATATGCTACAGTTAACCGATCTAAACAATTTCTTCGGAGATTAAATTATTGCCTTAAGAAATAATCTGCACCAAATTTCGTGAAGATGCATTGTCAAATGTGAAAGTTTTCCATGCAAGAAGTTGAGACATTTGGAGTGCCTATGCAATGGAGAGAACAAAAAAATCACTTTGATGACTGTTACTTCTGTTGTGTTAATTTGCGTTAAGATTAAAAAACAATACAATAATATTTATTGCTACCAAAACTAGTGTTGACCAGTGTTATCTGCCGATCCGATTATGACGATGAAAACCTTCGCAATTTACACGCCACAAAAGGGGTCAGCGCCATAGTCCGTCTGGAGGTAACCACTATTATAAAAGGGGAAAAAACACAATTGTTCGAAAAAATCTGCATTTCTCTTACACRAGACTGCCGTAATGGTTTCTGCTAYTTTTGACGGCTGCGTAGCGGTATAATAGTAAAGCAGCATCAAAACCTTGAAGAAATGCATAGCAACTGCATTTCGGTAATTAAATTGTCGAGTCATTAATAATAAAATGCTACCCACTGTTTACAGTTATATATTAAATTACCTTTTTTMTTTATTATGCGAAAGTCATAAAAACGATTTTATTTATTTCTCTATTATTAATTAATTTATTTCCCATCTTTTGTTTCGGCTCCATAYACACACACAAACAGTTTGAGGGCACTGCAGTGGAGTTGGTCAGGCTTTTGATTTCAAATTGATGATCATTTAATAATCACGCTGCAATTGGCCTGAATTCATTGCAACGACTCAACGGTACTGCCGTTAAGAAGTTGCGCAAGCACCGTTCTATTTTTCCGAAAACTAATTTACAAAATTCATATATTTATGTGCTTAGCCGCGTCTGGGAGCGCAATCCAAGGTAACGTCAGAAAATTCAAAATCCAAAAAAACTATAAAAATAATGACTGCAGCAGCAGGCCCTGAATTGARGAGACACGGGAGTAGACGCGGACGTAATAACCAAGCAACGTCGGCATAGCGGTTTCACCGGACCGCCGCCGCCGCCGCAGACAAACGCTGTTGGCTATTTGGCTATTTGGCCACTAGGCCTGCAACCTTTGCCCCACTAAAGCTATGGGAGCGCAACAACAGCAGGGCAACRGCCATTGGCTGGCGGCTATTGGATATCGGCTGCCGTTAAGCGCTTGGCTTGGCTGTAGGCTTGCTGGCAAGAGCTTTAAGTAGCCAAAGAAACTAGCTGCTGCAGGAGCTTAAGCGGCGGCYAAAAGTGCACACGCCACCGTTGTTGGTGGATGAACAATTGGCCGGTGCCAGCGGAGGTGTCGGTGGCGGCGAAAACTCCCTGCAGCAAACCACCACAACAACGAGGTAAAACGCTAACGCACATAAATCAGCCACAGACTTCCAAGGAAAAACAATACCTCATAGCGAAGCAACAACTAACAGCACAACAACATTCATGTAAATATATATTAYACTTTTTATAYATTTATAGCAGAAAAAGGGGGCTTCAAAAAGTATTATCATTTTGGTATTTTCGGCGCAGTAACTTGCAATGCCACAGCATTCAGCTTCCCGAAATTCGCAAGGATTTCTCAAGCCGCCCGCGTGCTGCAGCGTCCAGTAAACTCGTGAAAAATTTTCTTGGCAGCTAACAAGAGTTTCTAGCGCGTTCGCCGTGTTGGCCGCGAAATGAAATTTTTATCTCGTTGATTATGTGTTGGTATCTGCCAATACTGTGTAAGCTGAAAAACAGCAACAACAACAAGAACGGCAAAGATTTTTAATTCAAACTAGCCGATGCATCTTTAAAGTTGGCGAATTTTTTGCTTGAAACTGCACGCAGCGACAGCGGCAACAGCAATAACAACATGCCACAAGCGCAACTGTTGCATGCAACATTCGCAGCAGCAACGCATTCATCTTCATTGATTTCATGATGCACTTTAATGAAATGAAATCTGATATTGCAACAACGGCAGCGGTGGCAGCAGCAGCAGCAGCAGCAGCAGCAGTGGGCCAACATGCGCCGCAACTCACAAATTTATTATCTGCCGTTTATATCAGCATGCCTATATTAAATTTCTCATCACGCCCTGCCCCAGCTGAGCGTCCTGGCCCGATATGTGCGCGCGTCTGCAACACTTCTACATGAGATTTGAACTTAGCATTCTGTGTAGCTAACTTAAATTACTTTTTGTGCAACAATAAAGCAAAAAAGCAGTTTTAGCTGCAACCACGCGCTGTTGTTGTTGTAGCACGCCATTCGCTTTGCAGCACAAATGTAATTTGGCAAAGAAAGTACGAAATGCAGTTGGTGTGTCTGTGTGTGTCGGCGCTTTAATTTTCGGCAGCCACATACCAATGCCAATGCCGCTGTTAATATGACCCTCGAATGCTTCACCTATCCCCTCGTATTCAAGCGGCTACTGGTGAAACGTGATTAGCGCAATGCAATCGAAATGGGGCAATGAAACTGATATGAGCACGAAATGGCGTTGCGAATGGAATGGGTGTGAAATGCGGCAACACAAAATCAAGAGATAACATAAGTCAAAGCATTTTGAGTTTTACAAAAAGCTACAGTTTTATACCTTAAGTTTCGGGAGCGATTGGAGTACCAAAGCATCACTTAACATATCTATCAGAAAATTCCTCATGCTAGCATATACCAGACAAACAATTAATGTTCTCTTCCCGAAAATATTATATTAAAGCCTTTATCAGTCTGATGATCGATTTTGTTAGTGTAAAGGGAGAGTTAAAGAATATTATTAAGCCTTACTGAGCAAGTTTCTTTATCGACATGCACAGCAATAGCCATTACTCAAGGGTTCAGGCTGACTTCCTCGTCTTTTCAGTTGGTAACCTCTCAGATTGAAACCTCTGAGCAAGAAAACGTGCCTTTTCTGTGCATATGCAGATCAGCATCAAATAATGCCCAGTAGAAGAGTATATACTTTCTTCTGATAGAGTTTTAATAGAGAGATGCGAGARAAAAGAACTTTAGAATTAAGCTGATTGGTCGAACAGACCGAAACTCACATCGCTTCTTCTTCATTTGAAACGAAACAATATTTACATGGACAATCTGTAATGATACAGCGTCCATATTTTAGGCCCTAGTTGGAATCTAGTACGCAGATAATTTAACTTCTTGTCCTGCAACTCAGGTAAGAAAATTCAGTCAAAGTCGTATACTTGAGTTATGGTCACACCATAGGAAAATACCGACATGATACACATATCAAGCAAAGTAGCTTTAGAAACACCAACCTCAGGTGTCATTATTAATAATTTCAAGAAATCGATTTTGCAGGCTTTGAGCTCAAACTCATCACCTTAGATGATTTTTTTTTTTTTTGTTTTTTAATATTTTTTCTACTACATATACATACATACATATGTATATCTCTCTGGATTTCGACCCAACTTAATAACCCAGCGCTTCCGTTGTATTGGCGAACACTAAACCACAATAAAAGCGACATTTATCATTGCCTCAACCCGGCTAAGCCAATAAATAAGCTAAAGTAGCGAGCTCTCATTATCGCCCATGAATCCGATTCATTTCAGCTACTCATCGAGACGCTTGCGAAAAACTACAAATCGATCTAATCCGATTTGTTGGTATTGTTTTTGGCTTATGGCAATCGACAATTTGCCACTGCATTCTGCGTTCAGCATACAAGTCCATTGCTCACCATATATCCGTGTGTGTTTGTGTGTTGGTGTGACTCACGTAAGCCAATTGAAATCGAATCCGATCAACTGATATCGGCACAAGTGCTTGCCACCGCGCTCACACCACAACAGCACAAAACAAACACAGACGCTTGATAGTCACATGTGTATCGCTTCTGAGTGCAGATGGCACTCCCAGCAATAACAAAATAATACAAAAACTGTAAAAAAACAACAAAGCGTTACATTGCGCGAATGACATTTATGTATTTATGCGCATTTTGATTGTGTGTATGAGTATGGCATGAACCTGGTCGCCGAATTATCATAAAATCAAACATATTGAGTAATCAAATACGCAAACATAATTGCCTTTGACAGCAACAACTGTCGCCGCCAGCAAGTAACATCAGCGAGTATCGCACTTGACGCAGCAAAGCATTGTGTTTAAAATGCTGCAAAATCGTGATTAAATTTTATTTACGGCGGGGAAATATTGATTATTAAAACCCTTTTTATAAAGAGTGAACCATTTCGAGTTTCTCTACTTTTTTGAAGAAAAACACAGATGTTTCAAATTTAATGGCGAGTATGTATTACCATTTGAATTAACATTCTTCGGTATTTTTTCTTTGAAGATTATCTCTTTCAAATGTTGGCCGCGGCTACGTCTCAGATGGTCCAAGTGTTGAGTCCAATTTTCGATGACTAATTCGAGCATTTCAATTGGTAACTTGCGAATTGCACGCGTTTTCCTCCAAGGCCTGAATCGAAACGGGATTGTCCGCCTGAAATTTTAACTTTACCTATCCACACAAAAAAAAGTCTGACGGTGTGATATCACACGGTCTTGGTAGCCAATCGACTGGTCCAAAACGTAAAATGATCCGTTCACCGAAGTATACTCTCAATAAATACATTGATTCATGCAAAGTGTGAGAAGCGCTACCGTCTTATTGAAACCAAATGTCGCCGAGATCACGAGCTTCAATTTCAGACGTCAAATAGTCGGTTATTAKGCGCGATAAAAGCTGCCATTGACGGTTACGTTCTCACCGGCATAATTTGCGAAGAAATATGGACCAATGATTCTACGGCCAACAAATCATACGGAACCGTTGTCTTTTTTCAGAATKAATGGCAGCTCTTGAATCTCTTCAGGTTGCTTTTCATCCCAAATGTGGCAATATTGTCTCAACAATGAACAAAATTTGGATCGAAAACGTCGGATCTGCTTAGAACTTTTCAAGAGCCCATAGAGCAAAGCGGCGACGATTGSGAAGGTCGAGCGRCTTTAGTTTTTGCACACGCTATAAGTATATCCTGAGTCTACCGTCACATCCAAATTTATTTTACTACATTCTTAATATATTTGACGAAATTTCCTTTACAACCAAGCCACTGTGCAATCATATTCAATGAAACTTTGTTCGTTATTTGCGTTAAACATTAATTATATGCGCCTCAGGGAAACCAACTTAACACCGACACTGCTAAGACCACCGCCGCCACCACCCAAACGATTATGCTCAAATATGTTTGCAATAAGRATTTTTGGAAAATGTTTTTATTGCCAAAATAAGTAAATGTTCACCATTGTTGTTGTTCCTTTTATAACATTTGTAAAACCGGGGGTGAGTGCGTGATCTGGTGCAACTGGTTCGGATGATAGTAAACCGAAAATTATGCACTTGAAATTACACACACGCATTTATGCTCCTCTACTTCTGTATACGTGTTTGTGTGTGTTCATAAGTTGAGTAAATCATTTGTCAAAGTACGCTACAGTCGGTATATTAGTTGTATGACAAATCTCCTTAGCAGCAGACATGAAATATCATTAAGCGAACTTCGAGGTATCTCCAGGTTTTCAGGACTTTATTATCCATAAAAATTAGTATTTATACAATTTTTCTGGCGATCTGGAAAAAATGAGTYTTTGCAGAGTTGCGTGACTGGAAAATATTCGAATTCAAAGTGAGCCCTGGAATTCCGGATATTTTCATTTATGTATGGTTATAAAAACGCGAGAAARACATGGACTTTGTTTTATGTGATAGTTTGTTCGTATGTTTGTTTGTTTATGTGATAGTTTAGAAAAATCATTTTGGTCCCTTATTTCTGCTAAATTACTTAGTTTTTAATTTGCTAAACAAATTCATAACTAGAAAATTTGTTAATTTCTATTTCCGATTTTATATTTAAAAAGTAGTTTACCAAAAGACAGCGAATATACTGATTATTGCTTTGGGAAATTATGTAGTTGGTTTAACTCTAAAGTATTTTTGAGCACTCAAAACAGCACCGTGGTCTCCGAGGCTTGAAATTTACTTGCCATAGAACCAAGATTCCTACCGACTACCGGSAAAAATAGCAATAAAAGTCCTGTTTAAAGCAATGAAACACAGAACTGTAACCGTTCTGGAAGAACTCACTGTGTAAAGAAATAAATGCAAACATCATTACTTTGTTTAAATATGTTACTAAAGGTATATGAACACTATCTACTCAAAACCTCATACACAAAATGGGAGATTTCGAAAAACAGTACCTCAAATATATTGCCTAGTGTAGAGCACACTTACCAGATGCACTTGCAAAATAAAAACTTAGCACTTGAGTTTTTGAAAAAACGAACTACACACGTGCTAACATTCAAGAGGTCACAAAGTAGTGCGTCGTCAACAACATGTGGCATAATATACAACCGCTAACCTCAACCGACTAAATTGAAAACCGCAAAGACAATAAAAAAAGAGATAATGTGCAATGCAATCAACGACCTACGCATAAAGCACGCGTCAAACAATAACAACAACATGAAAACGCCGAGTGAACTGTAAAAAAATAACAAAACCATGTTGCAACTACTGAACAAAAGGATACACTTGTGCAACTGACAGATATTCCCAAAACTATGTCACATGTTGGCATTTTTTATTATGCAACTTGCCGCATATACAATGTGGTCTCAAGGCACGGCGCGCGCCGATTTGTATGTTGCCATGTAGGAGAAGAGGGCTGCTGCAGAGTGCGGAGTGCGGCTTGTGGCAATAAACAATTGTCCTCAAAAAGTAATAAACCCGCAACGGAGAGTATATCATTTTCAAATAAAAGTATCATAGTTGGCATAAGGGTTGTTGAGTGAGCTGGGTGGTTGAAAGGCAGGTAGGCATGCGCATAATTGCCGCCGCCTAATTTAACACACTTCAAATTACAAGTACCCTTCCCTTATAATGTGTTATAAATACAAATGTRTACATATTGAAGGGTAAGGGTTGGCATCGCTCATTATTCTTGTGGTGTGATTAATGTCAGTGCTTCAGTTTCAACTATCATAGACACTAGCATTGTAGATACGGCCTGAAATCACAATGCCTGTGAAGTTAATTCGAGTTCAAAGAGGTTAAGGATTTATCGCAAATCTTATATATGTACATAGATAAACTTTGTAGTATTTTTTATAAAGAACTTTTAATAGAGATTATAGACTCTAGATATCAGTGATTTAGTCTGCTTTTCCACTTTGACAACGTCTCTCTTTTAAAGAGGCACACCTACAGGGTTTGTCTAGAAAGTAATAGGACTGGTTTTCTTCCACCGCGATTGTACTTCAGAGCGTTCGCGCTCAATTGTCTCCAAGCACCTGGAGAATCAGGACAAACTTTTTTTGGTGCAAGCCGAAAATGCATCGTTCGTTAGAGCAGATCTGCGTCAGAGACATTTGATATGATTAAGCAGGCTTATCCAGATGTTGCTCTAGCAAGAAAGGGTGTGTTTCGGTGGCACCAGACCTTTTTGGAGGGTCGAGAAAAGGTCGCTGATGAAGATCGTGAAAAACGATGTTCATTGCCTTTTTTGACGCCAAAGGCATAGGCCACCATGAATTTGTTCCTTCTGGACAAGCCGTCAACGCAAAGTTTTACGTTARAGTTCTCAAGAGACTCAAAAGAAGGGTCAATCGGTTCCGACAAGACATCGCMGCCGATTGGAAGTTGCTCCAGGACAACGCCCCGGCTCACACCGCCTTTCTTGTGAACAGCCACCCAACCAAGACAGGCATCCCAACGCTTCCGCAGCCGCCCTACAGCCCAGGTGTGGCCCCCCTGGACTTTTTTTGTTTCCTTGCCTACGAGGCTATTCTGAAAGAAAAAACTAAAGGTATTTTTTGCAGAAATCGCGATCACCGCTGTGTTACAGTTGTGATTTAAAAATATATCAAAAGATAAATGAAGCTGTCCCGTAGATTAAACTAATTCTCAGCCGGAGCGTATTGTACGAACCTTTTATCTCTACGGTGGTACTTTTCGAGTATTCTCACTGCTTAGGAGATCTTTATATCCTTTTATCACATTATTTGCGACAATATCTACTATYGAACTTCTGGCTCAAAAAACTCCATTGAAATCCATGTTTGAAGAAAACGGTGCGAAGCAAATGAGACGATTTCGAAGGACAACTCACAATAGCGAAATACTACAAAGATTTGYTGATCGACGCTGCGACCGTCAATTGCATATTCACAATTTATAGTCACAGCGCATAATTCATTTCCAGCCACGTTTTGAGCACCTACAAATAAAAGTATACCGCCAGAAACAGAGATCTTCACACGTTCTTCTTCTGCTTACACTGCTTCTTCTTGTACTTCATGATCATCAACGCAGCCAGACAGCTTTCAGCGCTGCCTTGGTGAGGCATTTGCGCCATTTCGATAATCATATCGTTTTGGTTCAGTTGCCACTCGGCTGCTCACGACGCGCTACATAAAGTCAGCCGATATCTATTCACATGTTGCCATAAATTCATATCAATATGACATTAACAAGCATTTTATCGGCTGCTACAACACATGTTTTCCACCTTCGGCAGCCACTAAAACCATCCGAAGATAAGCGATGCTATTACCTAGCGGCTAGTGGGSGATGCGGTGGTGTAGAGGCGGCATAGTACTCATATGTGACATGTGTGTGCATATGTGGAGATGATAGCTTGTAGGTTTGTGGCAGAATCGGTGTTGCATGTGGCACAGGAGTATGCAAGAGTCAACCTAAACGTGATGGCGGAAGCAACATTGTGTTGCATGCAAACTGAAGAAATTGCGAAGACTTTTAACTAACACTCAGCTTAGTTGATGGTGTGACTTTGMYTGTTAGCCGTTAAGGTCCATGCCACAAACTGAGTACACAATTTTCATACTTATGAACGAGTAATGTAGAAATTTGCACTTTATAAGCTGGCTAATTGCCGCATGTGTGTTTGTGTGCGAAATAGTCGTAAATARCTTTTGGAGCCAAATATCACTCGCGATTATTTTTTGCGTTATTTAAAACACGAAAATTTAATAAAAAGAGAGGAAAGCCTCATGCGATGGTTGACATCAATAAAATTACGGGACATTTTCAATTTAAATCTGTTATAAGTAACACATACACACATACAAATATGGGTATGCGCCTCAAGCACGCATATTTTACATATCAGAAATTTTTCTAAAATCTCATGTCATAGGTTTCGCTATATTTTTATTGTGTGGCGAAAGCAAACTTCATTTGCTTAAATAGTTATTTTACAGCTTCTCAATATAAWCGCTGTCTACTCGACCCGGTACTTCGTTTGACGTGCATCCAGCCTCGTTTTTGCCGTTGCGTGTGCGCAAAGCGATTGCAATAGCTCCAACTCCAACGAAAAACGATAACAACAATAACAATAACAACAGTGACAGCAGTAGCATCAGCTTCAGCTATTTGCTTTGTTTTTGTAAACATATTTTTAGCACTCAATTTCTGACATGATTTACATGCTGCGATTCTGTGCACGTTTCGTCGCAGCTCCACACAAACGCAGTTGCATATATATTTAGTCATACTCACATACCTGTACTCATATATTATATAGTACATCAAAAAATGCAGGTCTCATCTGTTGTGTAGAAAATAAAGAGGCAATATTTATATAAAAGTATTTGAAGATGTATGATACAGGCGCAAATGAAACTAGGAATTGAAAGAAGAAGTGAAAAGTTTCTAAAAACAAGAAAAGAGGGGCTAAATTTGGGCGCAATCGAATAGTTTATACTCTTGCAACTTGCAAGAATCATAGTTAGGGAAATACCTTAWGGTGTAAAACGTCAACCAACAATAAAATCGGAAAGCAAGCAATGTATATAATATATACATTTACTATATTATAACTCTTACAATGGCCGACAAATTCGTCATACAATTTGTTAGAAAATCGAAAWTCATTATACATACGTAKTATGTRATAGTATCGAYCCGATTTTATCCATTAACTATTACCATGTCATATACATGTACAAAAAAAAATGTTCCCTGGGTTTCATTAAGTATCTCACATCACCAAGAGGTGTTTAGTGTCATGCGGGGACTCGTTGCACRCGGTCGTATATTTCATATATCAGGGTCAATTCTGAATATGTAGGAGCTTCAAGTACGCCATTCACTGAGAGTAATTCGGTGAASATGTTAATGGCTCCACTGTGACCAGTGCACGTCTGAAGTTTGTTGCGTGCGAAATCTGGTCGGCGTATACTTTATGTCGTCACCATAGTTGAGGAAGGGCCTCTTKATACTCTTAAGAAGTTATTGATTAAATGGATTTTAAGTAGTATTTAATAGTCCCGTTATATCGTATTATCAGCCGATTTCATACATTTTCCCCCTGCCCGTAGTAGTGCTTATAACAATATGTTAAGCAAATTTGGTTAATGTATTGAGAATTTWGTAGTTTACGAGATATRTACATTAAAATTGYTAATAGGCTTGGCCACGCCCACTATTTCAAAAATGTTTGCCCGCAGGTGATCTTCGATTCTACAATCCCCAGTGCCAATTCGAGTTTTATATCTTAATTTAGAGCTTAGTGATGGCACTCTACAGGTTTTCAGTTAATGGCTTTTTGTGGGCGTGGCAGTTATTTGATTACGCCCATCTACGCACTTTTTTTACTATGGATATTATGGAAAGCGCGTACTAAGTTTCTTACAGATATCAATTTTTATTCAAGTTATAACTTGCACGCACGAATGGAGAGGCAGACAGTCAACCGGATTTCAGCTCGTCATCCTGATCATACCTATGCCTATCTCGGTTAGTTTTAGGTGATTCGTACAACCGTTGGGTGAACAAARCTATTATACTCTGTAGCAACATATTTCAAGAGTGTAATAGTCATCCAACCAGCCATCTTTTCATTAATAAATATCACATCTTCACTTTTTCCTTCCGGTAAGGGATGCGCTTTCATCAATTGAGGAGGTAAATTAAATGCTTTGAACATCTTTTATTGACCCATAGAGCTTGAAACATTTATTACTTAAAATAATTTTCGCATGTACAAAAAAATATTTATTAACATTAGCGGTGCATATGTTGTAATTCTTGTCCGAAAATTGATGACAACGATTTTCTAACCCATTAACTACGCAGCATCAATCACCTGCAGCTGTGGTCTACCAGAAAAAMTTAACATTCATTCAACAAACATTAATCAAGTCAAATTTTTTTACATTAACAACAAGATCAAGGGGTGAATTTAGCAACAAATTCGTCGTCACCCCTTTTGGAAGTAGCTACTTTACGTTACACACCTATGTATTATATACACATCTGTTTGTTTGTATATAATTCAACATCATATAAAGGGTTGCTTTGCTCCTACATTATATTGCAATACTGACTTCATATACTTAAAAATCTTCTAAAACTTCACTTGGAAATATTTTTTTTTTTTTATTAAACTTTAACCCGAAATTAATGTAGGAATATTTTTAAATTCTGGCAATACAGATTAATCTAAATATCTTGAATTTTTAAAATAAATTTAAATAGATTTACTTTTCAATGAACTRCCGCAGAGATGTTCAAGATTCCGGCTTTGGTCCCACAGTGGAAAATAATAAAGTAATGTCTTTGGAAACTGGAAATGGAAACATGGATTTTTTTTTTAAGAATCCGGTGTAAAATGTTTGTAGTGATTCAACATTCAAGTGAAAAACATTCATTGTGTGATTTTTTTTTAGAATTTACTTTCTTCGGATTTCTTATTAAGTCAATACCGTTTACTGACACCTTTTTTGAGTATTTAATATTTATAAATTTGCTTTTCACAAATTTTGCAAGATAAGCTCCTTCCTGTTGCTTCTACCAAGCCTATTGGTTGTACTATTATTATTGCTATTACCATACTTTTTGCTTCTTTCTCTTTATTGCCGTCGTTTTAGCAACAATTTGCGGCAAATTGGTAGCCAATTACATTGTTAAGCTACCGCAGAATCTGCCGTTGAAGACGCTGCGTSGTCGAACTAACACATTCTCATATAAATGTACGTATGTGTTTAACTGCATAGAGCGATCTTGTGCTAGTGCTAAATGAGTATATACGAGCATAAGTCTTCGGGGACTCTATCGCTCGAAAAACACATATCAGCTCATAATATAACAACACCAACAACGCTTACAAGTCTTTTCGCCTATGCTACTGGCCGCATACGTGGCATCAATTGCCGCGTCCTGTATGTTGCAGCGCAGCGGCACAACATCATATCTACCAGCGCCAATTGGCCGGTTGTTGTTGGCGCGATGATCTCGCGTAATTTTCACAACTAGACAATCGCTGTACCGGCATAAATATTCGGTACAGGTCCATAAATTTGGAACCAATTAGTCGAGTTGAATTGATAATACGTTTATTGGCCTGAAATAGCTGCGCGAGCAAAGCATTTTTATATCTCTGTTACATCGCCAGTAGCTACCGTTGGCAACTAAACTGTGATCGCAATTTTCTGTTTATAATGAGAGTGTGTCACTACGTTCATGTGACAGCGCGATGCTGACCGTTTGTCAAATAAAAATAAATCTTAAAAGTGCAACAATTTTACAAAAAYACAACTACACTTAACACGAACGGTATTTAAAGCAGATGTAACGACTTTTGCAGACCAAAGAGGAATAGAGAACTGAGTAATGGAGASATTTAGGAATTTTTTTATAGCAAGACTTTATACTGCCTTTGGTGCGAAATGCATTGAAACATAAAAATAACTTTAACTTGAGAAAATGTTCACTCAGTACATAAGTCGGTCGCTCCAACATCCAGGCCTCCCCCAAATTGAGCTAAAATCATATGTCTTGTATGTGTAGAGATGCGATCCCGCAACTAATAACCTCAATCAACAGTTTACAAAGAATTTTGTTTTSATCTGTCAGATCTCTTTCAGGTAACTCTTTAATCCAGATAGCTAAAGATGATAAATGTTTGATTTTATTTTCAAATTGAAACACTTACTACTTGACTTCAAGTCTGCAAGCAATATAATTTAAGTAATTTCGCTTTAGTCTTATCTGTGTTTTCATTTTCATAACAAAGCTTCTAAAATTAGTTGATCTTCTTTGCGCTTACAGTTTTCTCTTTAGTTTCATTTTCGTCATTTCGGTCTGCTATAAAATTGCTGCAACCTGTTGCAGGCAACCGACAGTGGCAACAAAATCTTCGCAGAGCACACAGTAATATTCTGCTGTTGTACTCGTATGTCGAAAGGATAACTGMGAAATTACTAAGACCACAGTGGGCGTGAACATGCGTGCTACTCTTAATTAAAGCACTTTTATTGCCCCTGTTATTTCAGGTTTCTTTACCAGCTGGTAGTTATCCAATTTAGGTGTGTTCTGCCCCATTTYTGAATTTTACATTCCAATTTTCTCTCTGCCAGACAGTCTGCACCACTTTTAGTTGCCACTCATTTAAGTTACTTCAGCGCGTAGTCGATTGTAGCGAGCGCGTGACTACCATTTGTCGGATTGTGGGTTCATATCACGCCCGAGTAAAGAATTGGAGTTATAGGAGACCTTTTTTTGGATTGGCTAATAGAGAAATAASCTGGGCCAATTATGTAATAGATACCTTTGTCTTTGGTTTTTGATCTTGTTCTTTGTGCTTTATGCTTTGGTCTTTAGCCTAATATCTTTGGTTTTTGATGTTGAACTTTACTTAAAATACAGAGATTTTGGGTATGTCGTCATTGGTTTTTGGATCTCCGATCTTTGGTCTTTGGGCCTTCGTCTATAATCTATGATCTTTGCATCTCTGGTCTTTGGTTTTTGATCTTTGGTCTTTGGAATCTCTGATCTTTGAAATTTTGTCTTAACCTTTGGTCCTTGGTCTTTGCATATCTGATCCTTTGCCTTTGGTCTCGTGCTTTTTGCTTTGGTCTTTAGCGTTTTGTCTTTGGTCCTTTGTCAATGGTTTTTGGTGTTGGACTTGGTTTAAAAAACGAAAGGTCTTTGGACTTTGGATCTTTGGACTTTCGTCATTTATCTACGGTCATTGGTCATTATTCTTTGATTTTTGGTCTTTGGAATCTCTGATCTTTGAAATTTTGTCTTAACCTTTGGTCCTTGGTCTTTGGATATCTGATCCTTTGCCTTTGGTCTTGTGCTTTTTGCTTTGGTCTTTAGCGTTTTGTCTTTGGTCCTTGGTCAATGGTTTTTGGTGTTTGGCTTTGTTTAAAAGAAGGCCTTTGAACTGTGAATATTTGGTCTTTGGAGTTTCTGTCTCTTATACACATCTAGATGGTTTTGTCTTTGGTCCTTGGTCCTTGGTTAATGGTTTTTAGTGTTTGCTTTGTTTAAAAGAAGGTCTTTGAACTGTGAATATTTGGTCTTTGGAGTTTTATCTTTGGTATTTGATATTTGGACTTTGATCATTGCTCTTGGTATCTGTCTCTTTATATGTCCCAATAGAGTGTTATTGATCAACTGTAATCCAATAATTTTAAAATWTRTACATATGTATAAATTATTAAAAAAATWATATTTATTTAATTTTTTCGCAAACATTTAAAAGTAAATCAAACCCATTTCCTGTCAMTAAAAGCAGCCCAGTGCTATAACCGTCTTTCTACTCTAGTGAATGCAACTGTTCGTGTTTATTTGTATATTTTTGTGGTATCTGCAGCAATCCAGTTGAAATAACATACAATACATAAAAGTTCAACGGGCATATTGGTTGCCACTTCTCATTAGTTTTCTTTTTTCCACTTTGGCCGTTTTCGCACATCAAGCCACACACAWATCGATGAAGAGCTCTAGTTTCGGTTTTTGTGTGCCCGAAATTTGAACGGGGCTAAAAAAACAAACTCCAAATTACATTCTAAACTGTATTAAAAGCGTCCAAATGACCCGAAGACACGGAAGCACGTGAGAAATTCTCCTAAAAAATTGCCACAAATATTACGTGCTGCTGCTTTTATATTCTCATCGCAATTGATTGCTCGTAATGCGATTAGTGCTAAAAGGCATTAGAGCAGCAAACTCGTATGACAACCGAATACACACACATACACACGTGTGGTATTAAAAACATACACACATGACGTTTGGTCTATCATGGTTTTGTCACCGCGTCAACGCCGYCGGCACGGTTGGTGTGGCTTTTAGCACCCGAGCGCGGCGGTGCAGTGGCGGCACAACGCGGTGATGAGTTACCTACAGCTACAAAGTGTCCCAAACTGCTTGCGRCAGCRACAATAACAGTGACGTCGGCAATGACGCAGCAGCAGCGCCAAAGACGGCCACTGCGCAGGCCTGCGAACGCTGTGGCTCCAATCAACCATCGAACGTGACATGACAGCGCAGCGATGGAAGGCACCTCAAGCCAGCTAGAGCGCGGCCAGCAAACAAGCAAGCGAACAACTATTTGTGTGTTTGTGAAAATAATAAAGCAATGGAGCGAGGCGATAAAAGTAAAATAAAATATTTTCCATGTCATTTGATATGTGTTATAAGCGATGAGCGATCAGAAAGTGCAGCGAAACGAAAAAACCCAAAAATTAAGGGAGTTCGCTCAGGAGAATCATCACCTCAGCTGTGGCGGGGTAAACGAGCGTCAACTGTTGTGCTCTATTTTTAAAATTTTTTTTTTTACCTTTTTTCGAGCTCGGTTTGGTGCTCACTCATACCGTATATCTATATTTAAATGGTTTTTGTTTCTCGCTCTAATTCTTATTACYCGCTTCGGTGTCTTTACATATTTTTCTAATATTTAAAAATAAGAAAATCACTTTATTTGAATGACAATCAAATATGTGTCGCATTTAGCCCGATAAAGCTGGCTTAATTCAGGTGGAGCATATGTCAAACGAACTATGAATGAGACAATCGACAGTTGTGCTAATCCGTATTCAATCGTTTCTTACGTCCTCTTAGCTGAGAACATACTTCTTACTCCATTTTTTAATTCCAATATTTTATTTCAAACTTTCATTCACCTTTTAATGCCCTTGTTTGCTCTAGGTGTCGATTTGTATGCACTCGGATAAATCAAGTCAACATTGTTGCATAACAGGAAACTGCTTTAAGGCCCTTATAAATACTAAGGCATAACCTGCACACAATTATGAGAATAAGTAGTTAAATTGTCTGGCATTGCATTTTTATGAACTCTTCTAAGCGTCCATTGTTGTGGGCTTGCCTGCACAAAAGACTCAAGAGACAAACGCACTCACTCAGGAGCAGCGACAAATTGTTCAAACACAATGTTGTCATAGTTGTTTCGTCGTATTCGCCGTCTCTTATACACATCTAGCAGCGACAAATTGTTCAAACACAATGTTGTCATAGTTGTTTCGTCGTATTCGCCGTGCACTGCGTGTAATCGGCATAGAATCTATCGACTATTAAACCCTAATTTCTGACAAATATTACAGCAATAAAMTTATGAAATATGAGGTGAGAATGAGGTGCGTGAGTAGCATGAAAGGCGAGATTGAAAAAAGAATGTCAGAAACAAAGTTTGTAAAAGAGAATTTTCGGAATTTTTCTAATATTACACATACCTAAAAGTGTCAKTACGTTAAACAAATTTATGGAGTGAGATTTGTGATTGGCTTTTTTTGTATGAAAGCATGTATAACTACTGATAATGTAGACTTGTGGGCGACAATTTTCTTACTATTCSTAAACATTTGTACGTTGGCTATATTTCAACTAGGTTTACTTAAAAGAAATGTCTCGTTTATTCTGATTCAGGTTTCTGRTTAATCCACCCATTTTTTATTAAAGCATTGCTTCTAAAAAAAWTCCATGTAGGCACTTTCTAATTCATTTACTTTCTTTGTACTAGCTAATTATAACACGTGAGCTGCAAAGATTACTCCAAAGGAGCTTTCAACTGAAATCTCCGCATACGTCTCTAGTGTAGATCATTTACTCATTTAAWGACAGTTAAATAAATACATTTCACTACTTTGTCATTCATTACTGCTATCCTGAAGGCACAGTGCTGATATTCTCGTTGATCACGTTGTTAGCCGKWCACCATTCTTGGGAATCTGTGTCTTTGTGGCCAGGCACCGAGTAGCAGTGAAATTACTTACTTCTGAAAACACTTTGCACTGCTGCTCGACACTTCTGGCGAATATGCGATACGAAATTACTGCCTTGATTGCCGTTTGTCTGAATGCGTAGATTTTGACTCTGGAAACGCTTGTAGGTGCATTAGAGGACATATTCGCAGYTTTTGCAATGGCTATCTTACCTATTTTTTTTTTTTTTTGTTTTCAAAGACATTTTTATTCTACAATAGAACTTTCTGCACAGGTATATCGTGGAGTAAATAAATACATTTTTCGGAATTTTTTTATGACATCTGTCGGAGAAATTGCTGGGTGTATGAGATGAGCTTTTTCACTGGCACAGACGATTTCCAATGTTTGGATCATCTGAAACACAAAAACCCAAATCTTAAAAAGTACGTGAGTGGTTTTCGTCCCTACTAGAATCATGAAAAAATGTTAATAAATAAAAAAGTAATTTACGTTCTTCTTTTTTTTTAATTTCCTCCATGTTTTTTTACATAAAATTTGTTATAACATTGTCAATAAATAAAAAAAAATATAGCGACCACAACCAGGCATTTTGTGAACCTTTAAAAAAGTGTGTGTTTGAGAAAAACGCGTTTAAAGTTTACGGTGTGCAATCCGAGCGTTCCGAACGTCGATCGGTATTATTACTTTTGGGCCTTTTTAGAAATCTTCCACTGGTAAAGTGGGTTTCTACATTAATTCTAAGAGTATAAGGGAACAGAAAATGCAAAAAAAAAAATTGAAAAAAGATTACCCTACTGACCCCTTAAAATATACTGCCGTGGTCCGGCAACTTAAAAGATTGCCTTATGCCTAACTCCGGACAGTATATTTCCGCACTAACTCCATCGTCCATTTTCGAGCCGTCAGTGTAGGTGTTAAGAGTGTTGCACGTAGCTAACATTTCTTTACACCAGCCACCAGCCTTTTTTTCCTTGAACCTTCTTTCTCAGTAGATAAGCGGGAGTATGTAGTCGGTGTTTGCCCAACCGATCCTCTGAACTCTTTCTATTGACTTCCGGTGGGTTGATTTCGGTACGCCTATCCACCATACTACTGCCATACAATTCTGGACCTGAAGGAGAATTGTCTTCCAAATTCCCTAGCAGMTTATTCACCACTAATGTCCATAGAAGCGGAGATAGCACTCCWCCTTGCGARGTATMTCTACAAACTTAGTCGTTCCACTCTGCTTTTATCCGTCTGGACGTAAAAAGGCTTCTGTATTAACTGGATACTGTTCAGAATAGATTCCGTAGAGATGTTGCCCGGGCATGCTCCAAAAGCGTATCCGTAATATTCAAGAGCCCATCGATATTAAATACCAGTGTAAATTCAGACAGTAGCTATGCACACCTTCACAGATTTGTTAGTTACCATAGTAATGGGCTTCCTATTGGACTCTGGAACAAAGTATGCTTGGTGAAATTAAGAGATACCAATATTTACTTTTAAAAAAAAAAAAGAAATGTATATCTTTGAAGAAAAGGTACAKAACACTTATAGAATAYATGGTAAATGAAATTTCATGAAAACTGTGATTTGTACGCTAAAGACCATAGTATACCGAAGTGGGAATTTTCCTTCATAGCACGATTACTGTTTACTTTACCATCATAGCCGATCATACAAACGCATTTTATCTCATGACTTTAATCAATCATTCCCATCACCCTTCCATCAAGTGTTCAGCGCTCCACTCTRCTATTCATATTATTCATCAAAAGGGATGAACATAACTGAAAAACCTTTGTACTACCTCAAAAAATGCATACAATGCTTATATTTAACCTTAATTATTTTTCAACTCAGTCAGATATGCTTCTCGAATATTTACATTTCAAGTGGTTCACGTAAGAATTCCGAATACTCTTATTGCAGTACTTGAAATGTTCTATGCTCTCTCCCATTTTATCTTGGGCAAGAAATCAAGTATTTGATTTCTAACAGAGTGAAGAAAATTTGTTATAACAAGAAGAGTTTACCACCTTTTTTGAAGAAATTAAATCATCAACATTCATATTTTAATTTTGCTTGCTCATATTCGAAATCAACGCGATTTCAGGATAATTTATTTCTGTTTCTGTCAAGTACTGAAACTGACAACTAAACTGGGAATACATATGGCAGGGAAATTTAAAATGTTGTTATATGCTTGAAAATAAAAACCACTGCCTTAACTGCGATAAACGTCCCCAAAGAAATGGGATAATTAATAATTAAACGAGCGCTTTCAATTTATGATTCCATTGGCACCATTTCAGGCGTGAAGAAGCAGGTGATAGGCATTGTTTTTAAAAATTTAATTCCAGAATCTTTATTGGCGCTTCATTTATTCACTATAAGATTAATCAGATGAATAGTAACGTGGTTGTTGTCCGCCATCGTTTCACACTGCAACGTAATGCCAAGCGCCAATTTTGAAAGAAATTGGAGAGAATAGTTGCAATGAATTTCCAGAGACTGTGCACTTTTTATACCCTCGATAGAGTATATTAAAGTTCTTTTTATTACCCAGAAGACCCTATAAAGTGTATGTATAGAGTAAATTATCAGCGTGACGAACTGAATCGAGTTATGTTTGTTTGTGTAC
>NW_017536019.1:23422-43644 GCF_001853355.1 Bactrocera latifrons | reverse complement strand
ATCGCGCCATTAAAACCGACTATTTGATGCCTGAATTTAAAACTCGTGATCATACATTCCATCAATCATTTATTTATTGAGTGAGCACATCGGCGAGCAGACAATTTCACATTTTGGAACGGTCGATTGGACACTAAGATCGTGTGATATCACACGGTTAGACTTTCTCCTGCGGGGATATGTAAAACCTAACGTCTAATACGGACAATCGATTCAGGCCTTGGATCAAATCATCACGCATGCCATTCGCCAATTACCAGTTACAATTCTCGAATAAGTGATCGAGAGTTGGAATAAGCGGATGGACCATCTGAGACGTAACCACGGGCAACATTTGAAGGAGGTAATCTTCAAAAAATAAATGCCGAAGAATGATCTTACGAATGATAACAAATTGAGTTTTCTGTATTTTTTCTTAAAAAAAAAGAAAGTAGGGAACCTGAAAATTAATCAGTACAATATAAGCAACCGTAGGTAAACGAAACTGTTATACTCTGTAGCAACATGTTTGAAAAGTAAAATTATAYCAAATGCAATCATTTCTTCACTACACGCATTTAGGGCAACAATTTCCTTTTTCAGCTGCTTGTAATGGTTTTCCAACACAAAGCAATAACAATTACAACAAGAAAACAGTGTTGTCTTATAACCAAAAAATCTCAATGTTTAATTGCTTTTGACAGCAATAATGGCAAAATGTTGCAATGYTACGCAGCTCCCAAATGTTAAATATGTGCACGATTCGTGTAGAAATGGTTTGACAACAATAAAAACAACTAACGACATCGACTGAAAGACAAATTCAATTCAATTAAAATGGACAACGCTTAACAGTGCCAAATTTGTAGCAAAACGGTGCACGATTAGAGCAAAACCCTCTCACACACACATACAGATGTGTGTTTATTTGCATAGTTTTTTTTACCGTGTGCACCATTTTGCACTTTTTTGTTGTTGATRTGATGCTGATGMTGATGACGATGACCGCTTGTYCTACTTTCACAAGAGAGTGCGTGCAGCTTTCAGCAACGCGCTTCAGTGGGCTCAAAACGTTTTACGAAGTGTACAAGAAAAAATTACCAAAAGTGGACACTCCATTCGAACAATGGCATGTTTTTGTTTGTTGATTAATTAGTGTACGAAAGGCAGTAATACAAAAAGCAAAAACACTCTCAGTAATGAGACATCATACTCGGATCTTTATGCAACATATTTCATATATGCAGTTAATTTTATCTGCATAAAAAATCAAAAAAACAGTCGCCGAGCTCGCGACTTGGCTTCTAAGTCATTGTTGGCAATCATAACTTCGAAGTCGCAGATAAATTCATCTATCTTGGAATTAGTATCAACACCAACAAATAAGTGGCGTCTACATCAGTAAAGAATAAGAAGAATTGCCAAATATCAACCACTTAAAAATCGTCTATCTCCGATCGTGCCACTCGTAATAAGGTATTTAACTCATCAAAATTTCACAATATATGTTATAATCAGCACTCACTTTGCCAAGAGAAATTTTAATAAACTTTTCTCAATAAATATTGGTTCCATATCTAAACATATAAAAGAAAGTTGTTGTTAGTTACACCATTYATAACTCAAGAACGGCTGAACCGATTTGGCTAAAAAAATTCTAATTTGAAAATTCGTGTTTGTAGGAATCTTTTGGATATATGCGTACAATTTTAAACAGAAACAATTGCTAAGTATTTGGAATAGTAGAAAAGAGTGCAATCAAATATGCAGTGAATAATCTTCTGGCTCAGTAATCAGTCATTGAGTATGTATTATACTACGTGCATCAAAAAACTGACTGATGTCATGTCCTTTCCTGCCGCATTTTTCGTCTTTCCACGCCTGAGAACCGGTTCATCATGTGCAGTCCACTAGAATAATTCAACAGTATATTCCCCCAAAAAGCGATGCTTTATTAACACATGGAATGCTTTATGATCAATTTTTTTGTAAACTAGCACAAGAACACACACACAAAGAAATGCTATATCTCATTCATTAATAATTATAATTCAACTAGTAGAWATCATATAGATGGTAGTAGTAGTATTATTTATGCATCAGCCACATTGAACCGTGGACGGGTCCTCTACTATTATAGAATATTATAACTAAAATAAGCAAATTTCTTATATACTCCTTAAATCAGAATCCGATAATTTTGAATAAAAAAGAGAAAAGCCATCAAAATGAATTGTCAGTACAAATATTCAGTACCGAAAAATATCTAAATTACAAACTCAACAATTCTTTTTTATAAATCGAAAATCGAAGACATACTGTGACCTGAGAAAAGATCTTCATATGTAACTTACAATGTTGCAAATACATTCGAGCGTCAAACAAAACGCGCTTCTCCAATCACATCACGCTTCCCCAAAGCTCATTAACAAAGAAATGTCACCAAATAGCAACAACAAATTGTGAAGCGCATCATTTTTGTAAGCAATGTGAGCTTACATTTTTATCTTTTTTTTTTTTACTCTTGTAACGATGCATACACACAGATGCATGTATGTGTGTGCACATGCATTTGCCTCATTAGTCAATGGACTCAATCTCATTTGTACCGCATCTTGTGTTCTATTAAATGAGCTCGGCGCTGCTATTTAAATGTTTACATTTACAGATTTTTTTGTGTTAAATGAATATCACGTGACATTTGTAGCGGCTGCGGTTGCCGCAAYGAGCGACCTTACCGCCACCGCCACACATTGCCTGTGGCACATCAACGGTACGTGCAACACTTTTTCTTTGCCCACTCAGCGGTGTAGCGTTTAATTATGTGCACCGCCCGTGATCAGACAAGAAAGTCAGTTGCAAATGCAATTGCCRTCGTAGTCGCAGTCGTCGAGTAGCATGCAACAGCAATGTAGAAATGTGCCACAAAAGCATTCGTACAATACTGTGAACATCTTGGGAACATGCAGCCCTCCCAGTGAGGCGGCAGCTGGGCAAGCGACTGCCAGTTGCTACCGACCCGACCAGCAGTGGAGTGACAGCAGTCCAATACCAATAGCGACTGGCCTAGTACGTAGTTTAGTAAGTCGGTTGAGTTTTTCGTCAGTCATCCTGCRATTTGGAACATTCCGTGTTGTCGTTTGTRGTGCGCAATGAGTCGTGATTGTCACCTTTTTGCGGCTACAATGACTACAACTGCTGGCACTTCACTAAATGTTGTTGTTATTTCTTTTTGTGGGTTTTGGTTTGAAGATTGCAGTTTGTTTTGCTTTCGGTGRGGCAACTAAAAGCATTGTTGCATGCAACTTGTCTAGCAGTTTGGCTAGAATTCTTTGCATTTGTTTTTGTGYTACCCGCACCTCATTTGCATAACATCCTTTTGCTTTGTTTGCTTGCAGTTTTTCAGCTGGTACAAGCACTCTTCACCACCTTCCCCCTTCTTAAGCTTTTCGCACAGACGTTCTATTTTATGCGACCGCCTTTGAAAAATCCTTTTAATTGAAGGGAAGGGACGGACGGACGCAAGCAAGCGCTTGTGAACATCTGATTTGAACTCGCGCGCCCTCAGCGGCAGCAGCCGGCATCAACTGGTAACAACTGCCGATTGCTGGTCAAYGTTTGAAATGATGTCCCTCCAAATGGAAAGAAAAATCACTTCAATAAATAATTTAGAATTGGTTTTCTGCCTTTTACCAAAGTTTCTATGATTTATATGTACTTATAGGGTCGTTTGAACGCCGCARCAGCTTATAATCATTTAGTAGTGCTAGTACTTCTTTTCTACCGCCAATAACCACTACACACGAGCATGCGCCCACGCACTGGCAACAAGATTACGTACCACACATTTCATCGAGCATAAAGCTTGCATCAGAAAACACACTCGTACACACAATGGTGATATTGGAAATTTGCATAGACATGCCTTGCAATTGACATTTGTACATCAGTAATGAAGGTCCATGTCCGAAGTGACGCGGTGTTCGTACTTCTGTCTAAAGCAGGCCACTCACTCACGACAAAGAATGAAGACGACGCTGAAGGGTGGTAATAAGCACTTTCCTGCATGTACAGTTATAACAGAAGGCAATGCAAAAGCACAATTTTTTACAAAAATATAGTTAAGAAGACTTTCGCGGCTTCTCACGGTGAAACTGAAACGAGAGGTAAAATTTTAATTGATTCGGTTGCAAGTAAAAGTGTTAWACTGAGCTATGTTTGGGTCAGAGTTTGGATTAGAGAATATTATCATAAATTGAAGTTTTTACTTTCCCCAAAAAAGTCGTATTTATCAATCAACGTCTTAAACGTCATCAACGACTTATTTAATTTTGACTAAAATTAATAAATCAGCTCTATTAATTCATCTTTGAATGCTTTTTCTCAAAACTCCTTTTTTCAAGTATGCTTCAGTGATAACTCGGGGATAAATGATTCCGTCACTAGCACGCTTTTCTACCTGCTCTGTAAACAAGTGAAGCTCTTCATAATCCAGTATTGGATCCGATCAAAAATCGAATTTGAGCAGGTGCTTATTGTAAAGGCCAGTCAGTAGATACTGTCCTGCATACTGAAATGGTTCTATTTATTAGAAGATAAAAGATCCCGGCTGCCGCGAATGGAAGACATCCGTCTTCAAGCGGCGGATATAGTGCAATATGCAGGGCTCATGCTGGATAGAAAACKTTAATGGAAGCCGAACATCGAAGAGAGGGCAAGAAAAGCAGCGATTGTCTATACTGATGTAAAGGAGCCATTGGCAAAATGTGTGGTCCCTCACCGAAAGTGGTCCTCTGGCTCTACGACACCATAGTCAAACCCTTTATATTGTATGGAGTCTTTCTGTAGTAGAGGGCTCTATAAAAGACCGCACTTGCAAAGAAACTTAGTGTGTTCCACTAAGATCTAATCCAACCATGRCACTTAAACCCATCTTACACATAGTGCCTGCGAATATGGCTGCGAAAGTTGCTATCAGGCTCAGAGAATCTGGGTTCATAAAAGAACACGTGTCTGAACAGTTGACTTCATACCGGAACACTTTGATCATGGAATCGCCAAAAAGAACTCTGGCGGTTCCTTCTCTGCTTATATACCGGTGAGGAAGTTGAGGGGAAGAACATRAGGTGGAAACAACTCAAAACTATCCTGGGMTTGCGAGGTCAAGTCTTAAACACTTGAGAGYGCATACCTTCAGACATYMSACCTAACTGSCAGGAATGGAAATTAAACTCCTGTGCAAATTTATATTGACTACTAAACATTTTGTTAATTAATAAGTTTGAACACAGGAGTTCTTCTTTTTTAGAGCTTCAGCCATGTGCAGATCAGCCTGCTGACCTAACCTATCCTAGAGAGATCTATATATTTATTTTTTAAATGTGGTAATGGCAGAGATGAGCAAACTATGTTACGAGAAATGTTTCTTACCAAATTTGGTTACGTTTGGTTCTGGTAGCTTTTGATGCAGGAGTCATATGGAGTCATATAGGTGCAATATATATTCGTGTGGAAGAGTTTGCGCTTTTTGGTTCTACAACATTTTGTAGACGTGTCGATCGACCTATTATTGATAGATACATTTAGTCATATCATATACATATATCTTTATAGCGTTTACTACTATTTAAATTTGCCACAAACAACAGTTAGTGGCACAAAACTCTCGCTTTCGTTATTTGTACACCCCTGCAGAGTAACTTCTATCAAAATATCAGTTGAATGCGATTTGTTATTAGCTGAACCCTCTAATGGATAACATTTTCGCGACTTTTATCACAAATTAATTAGCAATTTTTAACAATTTTGCAAACGTCCGAAACCAGTCGTCGTTGCCTTTAAAGTCAACGATTACCCCAATAAATATCCATTAAAAAAAATTAAATCGTGAGCATTTTGCTGCGATCTGTTATGATAATTTTATGCGTCCAGCGTCTAATGTCATATGCAAATCGATTTTATAGCCAATATTATTGTGTCATCACATAATAGTGTTATTGTTGACTATTAAATTTTATGTGCTTTGATTTAATTTAAATTTATTTTATTGGGCTTCTTTTTTCGGAGATTTATGCCCCGCTAATTTGCATAAACATTTTAAACATTTTGAATTGTCTATTAGAGGATCGTTTCATTGATTGGTGGCACTTGGGACTAATGGCGCTTTCTCGCTTTTCTTGTTTAACAAAATCATTTGCGGTTAAGTTTTTTATTATTTCTTTGTTTTTATTTTAGTATTATGTGTTTATTTGGTTGTTGAGTGCTGGTGGTTGTGATAATTTATTTGTACAAATATATTGGTGATAATTTACGGTTATTGTTCAACGTGCGACAGGCGTACATGTTCGAAAATAATTTTTAATTGATTTGAAATTATGAAGGTGGATTTGGCCTTGATTTCGAAACTTTACAAGCTTATGCTCAATATTGCCGCGAAGGAAATGATCACACCATGCAGTATACATATGTGTTTTTATTTTTGTTATAGATATCAATAACTTTATGAAACGCCGAAATTGAAAGCCGATGACGAAGACGACCAGAACTTCTTTTCGAAATATTGGGTAGTCGAAAAGTCTTCCATATTTCTTTTCGTATAAGTCCAGTACTAGCAATCACATTGTGTCATACCATATAGGCTTCATTTAACGAAAAAAAAAAATTAAATTCGGGGAAGTTGAAAAATAGTTACACTTGTTCAACAATTAATGAAAATAATGAAGAAATTCGCAAAATKTTGAACTTTTTGTATAAAAATAGGAAAGCTACCACTGAAAATTGTGAAGTTTACGGAGACGATGCTGTATCAGTTCGTGTAGCACAACAATGGTACGCTCGCTTCCGTTCTGGAAATTTCGAAATTTCGATTTRCACTGATGGAACAATGTYCCTAGCGGAAATATGGCAAAAAGTGGTCRACCAAAATGGTRCATCTTTATATATTTATTAGTATAAATATAAAAGAAAGAAGTTGGAGTTTGATTAGAAATACGAAAAGACTTTTTCGACTACTCAATATTTCRAAAAAAWARGTTTGTACTGCATAATTCCTTATAGGGACACTCAACCTAATTACAACTTTACTCGCCCTTTTTACTCGTCCCTCGACTTCAATGTTTCAAGATTGCTTTTGAAGTAATACAACGCTCCTAAGTCTAACGCTCCAAAGTCTAACTATTAWATAGTCCAAAATCAKAAGATCATAAACCTTACTGAACTACACGCGATGCATATTGACAGTCATAAATGAGAAAATAATTAGTTTCGCTCAATTAGCTGACATGTATCTACATGAAGAAATAAGATTTTAATTCTACAGRACCGCAATATGGAAAGATCTAAAAAAATATATCTCTACAACAACAAAAACAACATCTTTAAAACCCCAATCCAACCCAAAAATATCACGCATTATTCATTCGACAAGCATAACTTACAAATGAGCGATAATTAATGATTCGAGAGAGCAATCCTTATAGAACAAAACATTTCTATAACTAAGAAGAAAAGCGCTAAGTACCRACTGCGGTTGTAAGTACTGAATTGTATACATATTAAAACCAGTTATTAACAAAATGCACTCAGTACTAATTGCTCTTTGATATGCTTGTTACATTTGATAAAGCTAAATTGGGAACTCAACTGCCAGCAGGACAATCCATCATGTTAATCATACGAGTATAATAACGCACTCGACAACATTTTTAATTCAGAAAGGCTACATATACTTGGTCATAACACTAAAAATGCACACTATCGCTTACAAAAACAGAAAAAATCCCCGAAAGATGTATGTTCGTTAACAAGAAAAGCACTTCGGAACTTATCCGAGAATCAGTCCAGCAATCAATGTGCGGAAAAATTGWCAAGAGCGCCTTCTTTTTGGATAGGAAGGGAGAGTACTCCCTAAAGATAAAAATAGTGAACATAGTTTAAAATTCAACCATAAAATTTAAAGCCGAAATATTTCGGTGGGTATAGTTCAGTGCTTTCAAAACGATCAACTTCACTCTAAAACTTTATTTCAAAATAAAACTGTTCATTACAAGAAATTATTGCATACAAATAAAACTACATACATCAAGTGGTCAAGTGAAAACAAATCTTGGCACTGCAAAGARTAGTGTATCCAATCATAAATGTAGCTAGAAAATCGTTTGAAATCAAATATATTTTGAATACTTATGAAACAAAGGAGTAACACTTCAAAGTACATGTGGCGTTTTAATTAACAAACCAACTGTTTGAGTAAGGTGGCCTCGGTTTCTTGTGAACCGAYAATAACAACAACAATACTTAKAAATATTGTAAAAAATGAACATGTACTGTACAACACCAGGCCAAGTAAAGTAGACTCGGCAAGAAGTGATTTGAAGAGCATTTGGTGCGCAGTGGGGGCCAATCAAACGGCAGCATGGTGCGCGCCTTGATTTATGAAATATCAGAAAACTCTTTGAGGAATCAGGCGAAATCATAAAATTTACACACAAAAAGTTGTAAACAAATAGAAAACGTTTAAGAAATCTTGTTGCATTTGCAGCCGACATAAATACACATTAATTATTTTGTAAAAGAAAAAGTTGAAGAGAAGTCTGCAATCAAATTGGAAAGAAATATCGATAAATGAAAGTTGAAAAATTGTAAGAAAAATGTTTTTTGTAACACAATTTTCTGAATTTTGAGCCGAAAATTGAAATTACTATAAACAGCTTCAAGCACTAGGTTTTTTTTAAATGTTTACAATTATGAAACAAGTTTTGAGAGAAGAGTATTATAGAGTATGTCTTATTTAATAGACCCCCAAAGATATTTTAACAACAAAATGAAACCATGAACTTATTCAAAAAATGAGTATGTGCATGATACTTCCCTGTTTTAAAGGATATGTATTAAAATTAACACATTTTATGAAATTTCGAAGATAAGCTATATTTTAGAAAGAAATGATAACCTCGTATTCAGTACATTTTGTAACATACTTTGCAGTTTAATTATATTCAATAATAGAAGAGTGCCATGGAACCATTTCATGGATGTATCAAAACTCAAGGGAAAGGTTGGAGGGGAAGTCATCTTTCGGGAGCTCTCAATCAACTCCGGTTTCGGGCTTCCTGACTAATGTAGTGACTTTCAAGCAGATGTGGCAGCCATCAAGGTAGGAGCTGATGTACTTCTTCGAAATGAGGCTACTTTTATCCACTCCACTCCGAAATCAGAGCCTTGAGTTCGATGGCAGTGAGCTTGCAAGAAAACCATTCTTGTGATTGTGCATTCTTTCGCTCGATCTATGGGCTTCGCGTGAGCTAAGACAACGTCGGTCATCAGTCAGCACTTGTAGGGTTGTGGAAACCTTCTAAACCAGAGTGGAAAATAAAGGTTCACTGAACAGCTATCTCTTAGCAAGACTCACTTAGCCGCAATAACCCTTGTGGTGGAAACATCCAAGTACTTTCTCCTCACTGTCCAAATTTCGTATGACTAATGCTGAAGTAGCTCGGTTGCCATAGTTTTTATGAACCAGCCGAATTAGCTAGAAGTTGCTAGCGTTTTGTCGATATCCGAGGTAGTTTTATAGATCAAGCTTGGAGATCTAGGTATCACAACAGACAAGCTTCTATAGGAGTCCAAGTGGTATTACTCGTGTATATACCTAACCTAACCTATCTTCAATAGGTGTCAATTTTGTTTAAGAAATAAATTTCCTCATTATAGAATGTTTGAGCTCTAGAAAACAAAACATGTGWGTTTTAAAACTGCCCAAGTGTTTATTTGTTCGTTTTAAAAATTACGAAATTTGTAATTTTAATTCGCTGTGCATTTTATATCAACACGCATAATTAGGCTTTACATAGTTCCAACATAAGCTCGCAATACTTCTAGCAATAGTATGCATTTAAACACCAAGAACACGCTTTCTTTATACATTCCACATATTTGTTTGTGTGCGAGTGCACGCGATGCGTGAATTCGAGTCACGTTGAGTCCGATRACATTTGAGTAAATTAAAATTAGAGCAATACCCGTAAATGCAAATTAATTTGATGTAAAATGCGAAACACACCTCTTGGTGTCTCATAAAAAGCAACAACATGCGGTATTTCATTTTTTCTCCTCCTAGAAGGCCCAAAACTTGACTGGATTTTAAGGCTTACGGACTTCGGTCAGCGAGGCGTTGCACATACAGTGACTCACRCAAAAATTTAAACGATATGCCGAGATTCATGTTACAAGTAGGCATGTTCCAGTTATTGAAGACATTAAAAGACATATTAACTTTCAATTAGACAAAACGAGAATATCCAACGCAAAGTCTCTAAACAAGATTATTGTAGTGTAAGTAAATGTGTCGATAGCGCGAACAATGTGTGAAAAAATTTCTTCAAAACATTTAAGGTGTCTTCAYTCGCCTTTCTAAATACATTTCCAATCATTTGGCTTATCGCATTGGGTGCGAACCATGAAATGGAATGCAATTTATTTAATAAATTACTTGTAATTATTTCCATTATAGCGTGCATTGCGGAATTTAACTGCAGCAAGCGCTAACAGCGTCCAGTTTTATAGTAGCCATTAACGGCACTAATGTCTTCAATACCAAACAAATATACAGCTATACATCCATACTTCACTTGCATATGTATTAAGAGAGGAGAGCATGGCTAAAGCTACTGTCACGAAAGTCTGTTGCCATTACATTACATGTAAATCCCATAGCTYCATTGAAAGATTTTTATTGGCGGAGGAAAATGCAGTCAGAAATGTTGCCTTACCTAAATTAGAGTCTTTAATATCGAATGAACAACAGAATTGAGAAACAAGCGCCAATTATACTATAAATATTCAGTTAGATGGCACTAAGGTCTTAACGAGGTGTGTWCCAAAAAGAACKGWTCTCTTTAGATTTGRAAATAGGAAAAAATCACACGGAGCCATATCTGGCGAATATAGATGCTTGGGTATAATTAATTACTGTCCTTGGCCAAGGCCACATATTCGCCAAGTTCCAAATTTTCGAAAAGACACGTGAAAGAGAGAATCAACACACATCACTTCTTCGTCGATTTCAAAGCTGCTTTTGACGGCACGAAAAAGAACTGCTATGTCTGAATTTGGTATCCACGCAAGACTGATTCGGCTGTGTAAACTGACGTTGATCAATACCAAAAGCTCGGTCAGGATCAGGAAGGACCAAACCAGGTTTCAGACAAGGCAACTCTCTATTGTGTGACTTTTTCAATCAACTGCTGGAGAAAATAAGTCGAGCTGCAGAGCTGAATCGAGAAAGCTATTGATATCATTGGTCTCAACAAATGCGCCTTCTGCTTTCTCCAGACCAGATAAGGAAGCAAACCGAAGTTTGGTTGTGTRCGAGGGCAAGACGAAATATCTCATGTCATCAAACAAACAGTCTTCACACTCGCGACTTGGCTCCAACGTCACGGTAGACAGTTAWAACTTCGAAGTCGTACATAATTTTGTCTATTTTTAAACAAGCATTGTCAGTCTAAAAGTCCAACTCACCCATAATTCTTGCCAACAATTGAGAGGTAAAGTCCTCTCACGACGAACAAAGGCCAAACTCTACAAATCACTTATCAAACCTATAAACTATATGGTGCAGAGGCATGGACGATAACAACTTCTAATCAGTGGGTATTTCGAGAGAAATCTGCGGAAGATTAATGGGCCTTTGCTCATTGTCAACGACGAATACCGAGCTGTAGGAGATGTAGGACGACATTGACATAGTTCAGCGAATTAAGAGACATCGGCTACGCTGGATTGGTCACAGAGGAAGGGGAAGACCTCCAATCCGTTGGAAAGACTAGGTGGGGAAGACCTGACGCGACACGGCGGAGGTACCATAAGTTTTACTTTTGCAGCCAAAGCTTTCAAAATCAAAAGGAGAACTTCCAAAATTGCAATTATAGTATTCCAAAATTATCGTTAAAACCTTTTCAAAATCATTTCTTAACGCCAACTATGTTCTTATGTCATCTACTGCTCATTTTAATGCTTACTCCTACTTTAATATTTGCGACCAAGAACAGCTAACCAACACTTCAATAACAACAATGATTAAAGAAAAGCGCCAATAAAACCGACAAAACACGTTGACTAACCGAACAAAGCAAATAAGTAATACAATAACTAATAAACCGTAGACGAGCAACGGTTTGTAGTAGTCCACATGCCGTGCACCGCCAATGAAGCGCTTCAAAAGCGTCGCTTACAAATATGGACAAAATAGGACTCCCCCACTTTTTGAAAGACAATGCGCGAACGCAGAAAAGCCGAAACAGATTGCCGGGAATCGGATAACTTCAATAAGGCAATGTGCGGCAAATGAAATGAGGTTGCAACGTCGGTAGCCATCAACTACTGCCTGCCGCCAGGCTCGAGCAGCCAACCACACCGCCATGCACCAAGTCCAACAACCGTTCTACAGACGTTTGTTATTGTTGCCGAGAGCTACGGTGGGCATCATAAATTATACGAATAATTGACGCTTGCGGTGAACTCAAAAATTGCCAACTCCAGCCGGCAAGAGTCGGCCAGTTGCTGGGGAAGGCGGTTGCATTGGGAGGCAACAATATGCGGTTGTTTGCAACAAAAGCATTTACTGCCGCCACTATAACACCATGAACTCTCACTTGTCAATTGGTTGCCAGGCAGGAGACATGGGCTGCGGCTATTAACGCGCCACATTGCCGTGCCACCGTTTGGTGACGCAGATATAATCAAAAATGTTGCACATACAATGGCGCACTCCTCATTGTTGTTGCTATTGTTGTTACTTGTGATTGTTGGTTGTTGGCTGGTTGTCTCTTTTGTCGCTGGCCAATTGGCCGTGTAAATGTGTTTAACACACACTTAGCCATGTGCAACACCATAAACTTGGCTATCTCTGCAAAGAGCGTGGCCGACCACGACACCGACACCGCGACAGGTGGTAAACGTGCCACACAATCGCTGATACGATACTTTGTGTGTCCATAGTTAATGGCAATGGCGCAGTAATTTTAATTTTATTTGGCGATTGCGATTTTGGTTCACTATTAAACGAGGTTTTAAACTGGTTCTTGAAGAAATCCTTTTTTCTACAGAAACCTTTTTATTTTGTTGGTATTATTGGTTGTATAATCATATATATTTTTACTCGGGACCCAGCGGCTCGATCTCCAATTCAGCTACTTATTCTTCAACAACCACAATGCGAGTATATTGACATCGTTGCACAAATAATACTCCATGTATCCGAACTCTCGTAGAAGATCTTGCAAAAAAGAGTGGTTCCTTCAATCCAAAGAGGAGAGGATGGAATTGTTGAAGGAGATAAACCTTAGACCCAGTTATAGAATCGTTCTCAACTCGAACTCTAGTAAAAATACATTCGATGCCCAGGAAGTAAGATGGACTTGTTAAAGGAGAGTTATAGAATCGTTCGCTACTATGGTTAGGAAATATTAAGTTAAGTTATCGGGCCTGTCAAAGAAGAAGATCACTCATGGACTGAATGTGATCAGTTTTGTGTGAATCCAGAAAAAGAGCTCCAGTAATTAGATGTTGACAAAGCGCCTTTTCCCCTTTCGTATCAGTATAGGCTTTTACTTTCTTTTCTCGCCTGCTAAGCTGAACAATTAGAGCCGAAAAATCAAATTTCTGTTAGCCTTACTGTTAACTCTATCCTAGTAAAGAAGAAGAAGTTAGCCTTGATTACTCCAATGCGGATTTTTTTCCACGTTAACCTTGCTGATTGCGGAGAGCTTGCTGGTGATTAGCTATGGACCAGAAGGATTTTGGGATCGCTTTGGTATCGATAGTTTCCCAGAGCTCACCACTCTTCCGCCAGGCCCTGTTGTTTAAAAGTAACTCGAAAGAAGACAGTGTTAGCTCGTTCACACTCCTCGATAGTGAAACTGACATTCGCTTCCTGGCGAGCTCATCTACTTTGCAATTCCTTTGGATTCAACTATGACCTGGTACTCAAAATACATTGAAGTGAGGTTATATATTCCTCAACCAGCCTTTGTCAGGGTCTTTGAGTTCAACTGCGCTTTTTTCGACTGAATATGGAGACTTATGCTTGGATCTCACTTTCTCAATTTTCAACTGACTGAATTTTTTGAATTCATTTTATGAGAAATTCAGCTTATTTAATACATTGCGATCACTCTTTAGATATTTAGATCCGACTGCTTTATAACATTTTTTTTAGAATGCTAACAGCAATGTTGCTGAAGAAGTGCTGCACCACTTGACTCTAGGAACTATAGCTGCAGCTTGCGATCAAATAAACTGTTACCAGAAGTACCCACACGCACACATACATATGGAACTGCGTACTCCTAACTCCACCCCCTTTGAGAGGTACATTAAAAACCAAGCAGGCAATTTCGTCCGCCAGCACATAACACCAGATATCGCATGCGCTGCTGCACATAAATCAGAAGTCTTYTGCGCACAAATCCCCAGCATATTGCCGATCCGCAAGTATGCCGCCAACTCCGGTCAAAATGAAATTTTTATCTCGTTGATCATGTGCTGAGGGAAATAGGTTATAAGCCGGCGATTTTCTATAAATACGCGGTCAACAACAATTTTCTGCACCAACGAATCTTCGACAATAAAACCAAATCCAAAATAGAAGGGATAATGCGGCGAAATTGGCAGTAAAAAATCTGTGCATCAGCAACAATTGCATGCAACAAGCGCGCATTGCTGTATATTCATCTTCATTGATTTCGTGATGCACTTTAATGAAAAGAAATCCGATAGTACAACAACTMCGTCGTAATAGCTAAGCAACCGAACGGCAACCGAGCGACAACTGTGACGGTAGCGGGCGCGGCAGCAAGCAGGTTGAGGTAGCCAGCTAAGACAGCAAGCAAATTTACAACCAGAGTTCTACAATATTAAATTTCATATCACGTCCACCCAGAGGGCGTTTAAGCTTTCGCTTTGAGGCTATAACTCCTTGTGCCTTGCGGCGTAATCAATGCTGGGCTATTTGCCAAGCCAAGCGACTCGGATTTGCCATTTAAAGAGGCAACTGGCTGAAAGAGCATCTTTCGGCAGCATTAGATTTAGTATTAATATTTACAGTTAGTGTGTTAGTTAGTGCTCCGAGTTTTCAACATTTAATGGCTTTTGAAATCTCCAAAAAGTATGAACGACCTCGTARAGCCGGTCCCATAAAACTAATTGCTCAAGTCAACACAAATGCAGAGAGCTCGTTTAGTGAAACGAACGCAATTTAACTGGCACATATTTAAAGATAACTGTCAACTTAATCTGATTAACGTGGAATCGAAGTTTTGCAAAAGCATCAAATGGAACATTCACTTTTACTGAGTACAATGCGACTGCGCAGTACTTCTGATGAACTTGTTCCTACTTATAATTTCGGTATTGTGAATACAAATATTGGTTTGTGCAGCCACTCAATTTGCTTGACGCTAATCTCTTAATCTCTACCACCACCCAAGCTGTCAGAAAATCAAACATTTTAATAATTTGGTTCGGTGAAAGCGACAAACGGCAGCAATTCTATGCCGAATCAATATATCAGACCACAAGTGATTAAGCGCATGCTGCGACGTATCGTAAGATATTGAGAGTGGCGAATCCAGTTCTACATAGAAGGAAATTATTTGTCTATAAGAGCGCATGGAGAGAAACCAGTATCTTCAATATATACATGACATTCAATATTTGTCTTGGAATACATAAAAATTATTAAAGTTTATTATAATGGAAAAATTGAGATATTCGATTGACTAATTTCACCGAAAATTATCCTTAAGAAACAATAGTCTTAGATTAGATAAGATAAGTAAATGAGGATTGTACCGCGACTCAGCTAGCCCCAGCAAATTGATTAATTCCAATATACTGCTAGGTGCTAATGAGGTGATGAGSTCCCTATTTAGAAACATGGATCCAAGGGCCTTTTTCCTTTTGAGTGCCGTTTGAGTATAGCTTAGTACAGCTACACGTTCATTGCCTGTGATATTTCGCAACTTAGGCCTTCATACGTTGGGATGAGATACCATACCTCTGTCAAACCCTCCTGCTGCCATCTATGGCAGTGTTTTGCAACTTGACCGATTACTAGATGAAGCCTTGTGTGATCCAACGAGACTTCAAGTGCCGCCGTCGRACATGTRCGCATGGCATCTGRCACGCATACGCAGAGGAGTCGTTGTTGAAGTTCTATCGAAGTCTGCGGTGCTTTCGGAACCCAAGCCACCGCTCCATATGTGATAACAATAGTCTTATGTGACACTTATTTTCCTTTAGAGCATATKTCCAAGYTTTAAACCGACTCTGTTCGCTGCTGGATTGCTAATCGCAACGGCTTCTGGGCTTATTCTTTGAACTATTCTAAAATTAGACCATAAAACTCTACCTTGATCCCATTGGAACTAACGAATCGTTTCGAACAATGTCGGATAGGCTTGAAAGAGTTATGCATATCCTGACCTTACTTTAACTTAACGACGTTATTTTAGTACCGAGCGACAAAAAAACACGCGCTAAAATAAAACAATAGAAAKGAAACAAAAACTTAAACAAAAAACAAATTGAAGCATAGGTTCRTCTGCGATGTTACCRAGCGAGTTGAGTATTCTTTTGCTACTYGCTTATRAAGAAGTGTAACATATTGAGTTGATTTCAAGAAACACCTGGAATGAATTTTTAACTTCAGCGTTGTAAGAAAAAAGGGTAGATATAATTGACAATTAAGTAACGGTATATTAATTCGCACATTTTAACTTGTCATGTATGACATAACTATTGTCTGCTTTTTTCTTTGTTACGCCACTACTCACTATCATATATCATGGGAGCGCAAAAGCTGATAAGAATGCCTAAGAATCATTAAAAAAAGTTTTTTTTTTTTGTTTTCAGAAACCAGATCACAAATAGACTCTGCTTTCTGCATTATATACATGTTTACTTGGGCTTCGAAACCTCAAACACTTGTTCATGTGCTGAGAAACTGTCACATGTTTCATTTTAAAGGGCTCTTTATGCTTTTTTTGCAGTTTTTAAACATGTGTGCCACTTGCCACAAAAATATGTTCGCGCCTGAGCAAATCATAATCGACATAATGTCGCTATGCAACAACAAACACAGACGGGGGTTGCAAGCTTAAAGGACATGCGCGGCAACCACGCTGGCAGCATTTGCGAGTGCCTAACTTGACATCACGATAGTGAGTGCAGTGTGTGGTGCAAGTAAAGAGGGTAGAATCGTCAAATGCGTATCAAGCGTTGTCAGGAAGTTAAGCGCAGTCGCACAGTGGAGTCAATTTYCACCACTGAAGAGTGACTTTTGTTATTTTCAATACTTGTATATGTGTGTATCTGTTGCGCATACAATACCATTAATTAGTGGCGCAACAAAAGGTGGTAGTGGCACAAATGTTTGAAAAATAAATTAGCAAGTGAAAACCGGTTTATGATTGACCCAGGAGTGACACACAAAGTTCATTAGGGAAATTTGTTGGCGGTATGTTAAATTTCCCGACAATTTTTGGTCCATATTTATGGCAATAAATGCTTCGTTGTCTTCAGGTTCCTGCTACAAAACTGTGTGCGTGCTTTCTTTTCAACTACACAAATGCAACTACCTTTATATATATGTATATGTATGTATTCTATAAGCTACTTGCGCAAACTTTCTTTTTTTGCTTCTTCCGAAGATCATCTTCCTTCATTTTTTTTTTTTGTTTTTGTTGTAACAGTTACCTCAGTGCAACACCTTTGCAGCAATCGTGTTGCATGCTATTGTTGTTCATATTGCTATTTGTTGTTGTTGGTGTTGTGTTTTGCTTTTTAGTAGTAGCTGCCACTTTGGCACGTTCATGTTGAATGTTGAGCGCGCGAATCGATATCTCGTTCACGTGTTGCCATAAATTCATATCAATATGACATTAACAAGCACTTTAGCGGCTGCTTTGCTTGCCTTCAATACCTTCGRCACTAACAACAACAACAAATGTTTTCCGCCTATGGTTGTAACCGGAGCCATAAAAAATATTCGTGAGTGAGCATAAACGGTTGTTGTACACACACTCACACACACACACGCAGCTGTGGTATGCCACAGCGTAGAAAGGCATTTTCGTTAATCTTCAAATGTACYTACAAATATTTACACAACACTACACGCACACTTCTGCAAATGGACATAACTTCGGCGCACAGCCTCTGCTCGCTGGCATCATTAAAACTAAAAAGTACATATTTCTCGCATTGCTATCATATATTTGTGCTAATAATGAGTGTATTTACATAGGTGCAGGCATGCACCTGACCATTTAAAACCTAAGCGCCTTTTTGCCAAATATACAGCCGCCGACAAGTTATTATACACACCTTTTTGCGTGCTGGTCTTCAGTGTTGCCAAAACACAGCGGATTCGGAAATACTTCTAGAACAGAAGATCAGATTAAGCTCTCCACCTTCTTCTTTACYGGCGTCGACACCGCTTACGCAGTTACAGCCGAAAAGCATACAACAGCTTCGGACGAGATTTTTTTCTCTCCGAGGCTGTTATATCGGTTTCTTTGGGGCGTTTTTTACTTGGTRTTTGGGAAAAGRTTTATGCTACTTCCGAYCTGGACAAATTATTACTGAAAAGTATTTCGCTTATTTCAAATGATATTCGGAGAGAGCGTTGTACAGGCAGACGGATGTAGAGTCGAATAAAGTATACAAAATTTGTATTTTTGAAAGAATCGAAGTCCATTGATAAGTAAAGTTGGAATACACCTCCGATTATATTTCCAGGCGCCAGCTAACACTATAGGGTGCTTAATGGAAGCCTCAATACAAGCTCAGGGAGTAGTGTAGATAAACACTAACCACAGACGTAAGCTTGGAATATATTTCTTACTTCAGTAAAAAAAAAATTAATTATATATTTGACAAACTAGTCATCTACTATTAACCCAACAACAAATTCAGGGCACAATAAAACCAAATAATTAGTATTGCTATGGCAACAGCTTCAGCATATGGGACATATTTTCTCTTCGGTCATTTTTATTCTTCGCCAAAAAGACACCTGCAAAACGATACTAGGATTATTAGTAGTTTTTCTTGTGTGTGCGTATGTCAGTGTAACGCACGTAGTTACTTGCCATTGCATGACTTCCATGAGATAACGGCAGCACGAGATGGACAGCAATGATGCCAGACATCAGCAGCAAGAGCCGCGTGAATGGCAACACAATTYTCAACACTCGGAGTTTTGCATGATTTAAGTACTTACACGAAGCTGCTAAACTGAGGGTTTTCTCTGTATCTTTTCTTTTTTCATGAACGATAATGAATGTTTGCAAAATTTGGAGAAACCGCTWTTAGTTCATAGATTTTATGTGTGCCACGAAAGGTTTAAGGAATTTTGTATGGTGCAATAATTACACATTTTTTGTCTAAGCATGGAAAGGTTCCACAGCAGCAACTCTTCTCGCCAAAATGGACTGATTTGGCTTTGGCAAAATGAGCTATTGAGGTGACAGGACGATCATGTATCTGTATTATTATCAATAATCCCAATCTTCTTCTTCTTCTCTCTAAGAGCACTCATCAGAAAAGGCAAAAAAGTGGATAGAAATCAGACTGCTTATCTTAAAACGTTGCGATCGGCCACACGATGTGCAGGATGAGATACCAAGAGTTGGAAAGTGAAGCGAGACGCATTTGCAAGCAAAAAAGAGAGCAGCCGAAATGCATAAGTATGAAGAGCTAGACAAGATGGCCGATAGGGGTAATGCTAAAAAATTCTGCGAAAAGATGCGGATACCGGACAACAGAGGTGATCTAATGCCCAAAGCATACTAAACTTATCGAGGAAATACTTCTCCAGCCTGCTGGATGGCAGAGAAAGCTTAACACCAGGAAATGGGGAGCTGATTCCCCAGTCGATGACTATGGAACGGACATTCCATTGCCTGACCATGAAGAAATTCGAATAGGAATTGCCTGTCTTAAGAACAGCAAAACAAGCCGACGATTGTAATTTAAGTGTGCTCTGTCCAATCCACAAAGAGGGAAACCCCACAATCTGTAATAAATTACCTTGGGATAAGCCTCCACAACATCGCATATAAKGTTCTATCGAGCATTTKTGTGAAATATTAAAKCCCACCGTCAACAAACTGATTGGACCTTATCAGTTATCAGAYCTGAAAAATGAACTAAACAGATTTCACCATGCGCCATTTCAT
>NW_017536019.1:0-22722 GCF_001853355.1 Bactrocera latifrons | reverse complement strand
CGTAAGATTTATGGCAGTTTACGCATTGGCAACGTCGAATATCGCATTCGTTAGAACGATGAACTGTACGAATTATACGACACCTCTGAAATTATTCGACACAGTACCCGGGAGGGCAAAATACTTCTAAAGTATTGGGTCCAAAACTTAACGTACATTAATATATGAAAAATGAAAACTTATCATTATAATCTGCAAACCAATGTACATATATGTATTTTTTCCGAAAGAGGTCTCTGGGTGCTTCGTCGTTTTAAATATTTACAGAATACCATGAGTTATTTAGCAGAACCAAAAGAAAGAAATTTTCGGTCGGTTCCTCACTCCTGAAGATCGGCTTGTGTGTATGGGAATTGCAAATGAAAAATGCTACAAATAGAAATAAAAATTTTATGTTTTGATTAAACAAAACTTCCACAATCGCAGCAAAGCGAAGGATCAAACGATTTCAATTTCCAATATTTGATTCCTAATTAAAATACCTTTTCGACCCGCTACAGTTTCGAACCATGCAAACGAAGAACGAGAAACACTAAACAACAACAACAGCGAATTAAATATTAAAGTCAAACGAAGAAACGCAGAATGATTACCACGCAGTCGCTTTGGATTCCAATGGAGCCATACCGCCGAGACGCCAAACCGCCAAGCCTACAAGCCGCCAACAGGCTGCCAGACGAGCGCGCATCCAACTGTGGAATTTATCACTAATGAGCAACAACGACAGCTGGAGCAGCGAAGGAGATTCTTCTTTGAATCCCGCCAAAACATTCCGATGAAATTACGCATTGATGGAGGCGAACGTAAAGCCGATTTCAAATGTATTGCGCGTGTAGTCGTCAAAAAGCCCATTCAAAGAAGTGGCTCTGCCGRCTTTGCGCCGCAATCGCTTAATATTAATGCGCTTAAGATGAATATTGGCTCTTGGTGGCCGCAAGAGTGAAAGCAGGTGAGTCGCTTGAAATTATCGCCAGCTTTAAGCCGCCAGATATCCAAGATAATCGATTGACGTTTGCTTTCAAAATATAATAAAATCATTGAATCAATTTATATGCGGTGTTGTTGTTCTTGTTTTCGCTTTTCATTTTGGACAACCTGATTACTTTCCCACAACTTGGCGTTGTTCCCTTTATGCTTTCATTCTGAGTATTGCTTCACTTAGCATCTTGTGGTTGTTGTTGCTGTTTTTTATTTGCAATAAATTGAATTTGGCTGCATGAATGCGAATGAAGCAACAAAATGAAGTTTGCGTTAATTAAAATTGCAGCAGGGCATTGAAATGTTTCAAATTTCAGCCACATTTTTCGCATTCAAAAATATTCTGCACTGGACCACATATCATTTGAAGGCAGCTTCTTGTATTGGCAGTTAGACATTGTTGATTTTGTATAAGTATAGCTTGCTTTTTAAGYATTCTACATAGAAATGTCGTTATTGAAAACTTTTTTTTTTCAAAAATAATCATTTGACACTTACAACTTCTAGTTGATGCTTAATTCCCGAATTTCGGGATCATCCTTTATGTTTGCCGAAAAATTAGGTGTATAGAAGTTTTAGGTTTCTCTTAAAGCTATGATTCTTCATGTTCGAAATATGTAAATCCAAAGTTAGATCAATGTTTTGGAAAAGAAACGACTTTGAGAAAACTATTTCTATAAGTTTAAAACAAAAATCAGGATTTAGCTCTTATCCATATATAAATTCGAGGCTCCCTACTTTTTTACAGAAAGTTCAAATTTAATGGGAAATTTTTATTATCATTCTAAAGAACACTCTTTGAAATTTAATTATTGAAGAGTATCTCATATCMCCAAATGAAAAAGTTTAACGATGTGATATCACATGATCTTGGTGGCCAGTCGACAGGCCCAAAAATCTTGATGCAAYCACTTGTCGCCGAGATCACGAGCTTCAATTTAAGGTTTCAAAAAATCGGTTATAATGGCGCGATAACGRTCGTTACGTTCTCACCGGCATAATTTTTGAAGAAATATAGAGCGATGAAATTTAGATTCAATCTCTTCAGGTTGCTCTTCCTCAAAATGCGGCAAATTTCGCTAGTTTACATATCTATTGAATCATAAATGGGCCCCATCACTGAATATTCTTCTTGGTACTTTTCAAGAGCCCACAGCGCGAACCTATGTCGCCTGGGAAGGTCGTGCGTCTTCAGTTCTTTCACAAGATGTATTTTGTACGCTTTCAATTTTAGATTTCGACTTAAAATGCGTTTTTTTATACGTCAGGCCGAGTGGCTGCAACCGCATCTTACATTACCTCTTAAACAACAAGCTTTGCAATATTGGTGGCAGACTACATATTGAATATACATAACCGCATARTTCATAATTTCACTTTAAGCGTTAAGAAAATCATTCAGATCACACTATCCAGGCCGACAGGATTTATTATAAAAGAGTTTTCGAATTATTTCTCTTAATTTTCTCACCGAAATTATCACTTTTCTATATCGTTGTGCATTTTGTAAAAAATATCAAAGCAATAATTTTAGGATAGAATTACGTTCTGGAAAATTTTGCTTTTGACATCTTCTTATAAATACACATTCCACATTTACATATACCGATATTCTGGAAATTACGAATTTGAATAAATAAGCGTGTACTTCCGCATGTTGCAAATAAATAAGATTGCAATTTACGTACAACATAACCTAACAAAATTAACTTATTTACATAAAAATGCCATAAAGCAACTGAAACGGCAACTGCAACAATTTCATCCCGAATTGTAAAGATAATGACAACAATTGCTCAGATACACCAGCGATTTGAGACAATTGGCAAATTGTGTTGTTAAATGATATTAGAATTCACCTCCTGCCTAAGCCTGAGCCTCACTTGTTGCGCTCTTACCGGTTGCACCTAAAGTCTTGTGAAAACATATGCATTGCATGGAAATCGCAATCTGGCCATAAAGTTAAGCAGATACTCGCATGTACTTGCAAAAATAACAAGAAAGTCGCTTGTACAATTGTTGCGGCGCACAATTGGAGGGATAAAAATGGCTTGCGCTACTTAGCAATTTTCAGCCAATAAGCCCATTATCAATTCAGCTCGGCTAATTGGTTCTAAATTTATGGACCTGTGTGAAAAATTTATGAACGTACGACGATCGACTAGTCGCATAAGCCGCACGAGCGCCCAGCTCGAGTGTCAAATGTGTGTGAGTGTGTTTGTGGGCCAGCGGGTAGGAGAGGAGTRGTGCTCCKGCAGCATTGCACTCACTCGCTTAGCTGTCTTGCAACAACGCTGCAACAAGATCGATCTATGAATTTGTTTTGTTTATTATTTTTTCACTTTTTTCGTTCRTGCAAGAAAGTTGGTGTGGCTTTAACGACTCCAGCAGCTGCGGCGATATAGTACATTGCGACGATGACAATGATGAGGATGACGGCAGCGACGATGATGATAACTCGCAGCAATGAAGCTGTATGCGCTGGGGCTGGCCAAGGGGCTGCGGCACTACCGAGTAACAACGTAATTGAGTATCAATTTGCAGCGAGTTATTGCAAAATTGTTGAAGACAACAACGTTGGGAGGTGCACATTCATGTAGTAGAGGACCGGAGCGAAATAATTTGAAATAGTAAATATGCTAACTATTTAAAAGTGAATTTTGTTTAATTAAATATAAAAAACGAAAAACTAGCTAAAATATGTATAACTAATACTATCACTACTTATTACATGGAGATAAATATATTATATGTATTATATATGGTACATATGTATATATGAAAAGTAAGAAATATTTATAAATTTACAAAATAATCGCCTCACGAAAGAGAAGAAAGCAAACAAACTCAAACACTACGCCACAAAATCAAGTTTAAATATATGTGCTTCCAAGAGCAGTGTTGAAGATTAAGAAATCTCAGATAAATGGAAATTATTGCCATTAAAATTGCACCGGGATGCCGAATCGATGAATACTTTTTTTTCTAGATTCCTTYTTCYYCTTTATTGGCGTAGACATCGCTTGCGCGTTTATAGCCGAGTTTTCGCTTTTTGGCACCAATTTTAGATTCCAAGTGCAACCAGGTACTTCTTCATCTGATCTTTAAAATAGCGCAGATATCTTCCGCTTCCTACTATGTCGAACACTCTCAGAACCGTAGTGTTTTCATTCATTTGGACGACTTGACCTAGCCATCGTAGCCATTGTCTTCGACTTGACTTGGTAAATCTTCCGCAAAACCTTTCTCTCGAAAACTCGTAACCTCGTTTCAGCAAATGTTGTCATCGTCTATGCCTCTGCACCATAAAGCAGGACGCGAATAAAGAGTGATCTATAGAGTTTGGTCTTTGTGCATCGAGAGAGGACTTTATTTCTCAATTGGATACTCAGTCCGAGGTAGCACCTGTTGGCAAAAGTTATCCGCTAGCCAAGCCGCGAGTACGTCCACTGTTTGATGAAAAGAGTTGATTCGTTTTGCCCTTGTTCACTATCAAACCCATTTGCCTCGCTTCTTTATCCAGGCTGGAAAAAAAATGATATCAATATTATCGGCGTACGCCAGCAGTTGTACACTCTTATATAAAATTGCACCTTCTCAATTTAGAACTGCAGCTCGACTTATTTTSTCCTATGTTTTCCTACAAGTAGATTGGTAGAACTTTTTTCTGCGTCGCATTGGCATCAGAGACATCATCTCGGATGGATGGATAGCTTCAAATATAAATATTTGAGTATGAAGCTTGTCACTGCTAGACTCCTATCAAAGGAATAGAATCTTTCGCGAAAGCGACCTAATGCACAAGTCGAAAAAGAGATGTTTGAAAACGAAGCTGAGAATCCTACATTCATCAAATGCATAATTACTGACGACAAGTGGGTTTATGATTACGTACGGATTTGTGAATTTAATGTTTTTTTACTCTAACAATGCGCCGTCACTTTCTGGAATGATTGTGACTAACTTTTTAAGCACAAAACACAAAACTATGGTCACCGTATTGACCATATTTGGCTCAATGTAACCTTTTTCTGTTTCTGAAACTGAAGAACCGGCTTCGGAGATCGCACCATGAGGCCATTGAAGAAATTTACTGTCATTCGCAAAAGACTCTGAAAKCCAGCCAGCCATATTAATGACTTGAAAGTTTTATTGTCAGTCCGGGTCAAATTTKACTACTACTGCAATACAACACACAAACATTTATAAAGAGCCAGAACGATTTTCAGCGCCGAAGTACGTCAACAAACCGGCATTACAAATGTTAAAACAGCAAAAAAATKATTAAATGTAGTCATTCATTTAACCATTTATTTGCTCATTTAAAAAAACGATTAAATTATGTCTTCATACGTTCAAAATTTACTGAAAGCTCCAGGTAAGCGCCAGGAACATCAAGAACARAAAACTCTGGCATCCTTAAATCTTCTACAATATGCTGTCAGCCACTTTAAKACTTAACTGCAACTTTCGTTTACTTTCGGAGAGTTAATATTTAATTAATCTTTTCGTGCAACTAAATTAATGAGCAAACGTATCGAATCGCGCAACAAATCAGCAAACRTGTAGCTAGCAAACAACAAGAGAGGACCGAAMACAGACGGTCGCCTTGGCCGCTGCACGCACTCTTCGAACCGATAGTGGATATCTGCTGTCCACTCGTTTCTACGACGTAGAGTCCCACAAAATGTGTACTTTGCGCAGTGGCARTACTCTGCTGGTACAACAATAGCAACAGCCATGAAAGAACAACACTAACCTGCGAATGCAAAAAGTTAAAGTGGTGTAGAACGCCGCCAGGCAGTTGGGGATGACCTCCGATATAAGTTATTTATCTGCATCTCGTAATCGGTATGCGATATACCACACGTTGCATGCTACAAGTTGCATGCATCATTTTTGCAGCTTCAAATTTATTTCTTTCTTTCAATATGCAGTCATTGGTTGTTGGGGCAATGCAAGGATTGTGATTTTCAAGCAAAGTAACAAGCATAACTTTCATAAGTTCAACATATCAAACATAAACTTATATGTATAACGTRCAATCTTTACTTCTCGCTTACTCACATGTCCTTGCTCGCTTTTGTACATTTGTGCGATCAAATCAAAACACCACAGTGATGGTGCTCGCTTGAAATAACGTAAAATCGACAACTGACCTACACAATATCAATCCCATTCAGCCAGCACTGCTTGCTATCGGGTCAGTCGGTGCTTTTCTAGGCCACAAATATAATTATAGCGCATCCGCAGTAACCGTAGTAATAAYWTTGCACAAAATATGGCTGACTATAATTTRGATCAGCCGGTAAACAACCTGGAAGCGCAGTCCTTCATTGCCGCTGAGACTTGACCATCTGGCCGGAGCTGCAAAATCACTGCCTCACCAGCCACCGGCYATTGCAACGCGTTTGCTACGTTTACCCCCAGCTCACGTTCTCAGCGGTGAGTCTAACGCGACGGAGCTTACGTGCGGTGGTCCTTATTGTTGTTAAATGCAACTGCTTGTTGCTCGTTGCCAATTGTTTTGTCTGGCGATTGTATTGTAAGTATTGTGAGTATTGACTCGGCTCTTTGGCGAAGTGCAGTACAACAAAGCCATCATCACGTATTCGGTGTTTCGGTGTATTTGAGTTAAGCCATAAACGTTGCTTCGTGCATGCCACAACGAACGGGGCTCACAATGTACAACAATCAACGTCAGAGCAAAACAACAAAAATAAAAAAGCAAGAATTCAGTGCAACAATGTTGGCCAATTACAACAAAATGACAATAGAAAACAAAACATAGGGAAATTTTAAAGTTAATACCACTATTCTAATGCCTTACATAGAACTTATGCTAAGCACATAGTGAACGAAAGTGCAAAGACAACAAAAATAAATTCTAAATAGAATTACTCGCTATAAGTGACATTTTACATTTTTTACATATCGGGAGTAATTAAATTTTGTTTTAGTCGAGCTATTTAACTTGAAAAAAAAAGTTAGATGGAGAATCGCAATCCAATGCGAAGATCGGTTACAACACTAATTTCAAGAAACAATTCTGAAGACATTATGCATTTTACCTTAAAGCATCGCATTTTGCATTAATCTGTTCTAACTTATTTCCTCACCACCTCCACATTTGCTCTAGACAAGCATAGAGAACTGCTCAAAGTACTTCACAGTTACCAGCTTAATCTTAAAGAAATATCAATACAAGGTCTCTCAAAAAAACAAAAAAAGGAGCTTCTTCAACCCACTCATATTCTGACAGAAAGACGCTTTTGTTCAATAAATTCCATATTTGTGAGGAGTGTTTAATGATATACTTTAAAGTACTTGTATATGGGCTCTGATGCAATATGAGCGTATCAAAAGTATGATATCAGTGCAATGTTTATCCGCAAAGTAATAGGAACGATATTTTTTCCACCGCGACTGTGCTTCGGAGCGTGCGCGCACCGACTGGATTCAGTAAAGGATATTCCTAGCTAACGAACGAGCGGCTGGTCAGCTGTCTCCRAGCAGCTGGAGAATCAGGTCAAACATTTTCTGTGAGTAGTTCTAGCCGAAAATGCAGCGTTCGTTAGAGCAGAGGTATGYGATTAAATTCTGTGTAAAACTCAGTAAATCTGCGACAGAGACTTTCGATAAGATCAAGCAGGCTTACGCAGATGTTGCTCTAGCAAGAGGGGGTGTGTTTCGGTGGCACCCGGCCTTTTTGAAGGGCCGAGAAGAGGTCGCTGATGAACATTGTGAAAAACATGCATATTGTCTTTTTAACACCAAAGGCATCGTACACCATAARTTTTTTCCCCCTGGACAAAGCGTCAACCCCAAGTTTTACCTTGAAATCCTAAAGACACTCAAACGAAGGGTGCGACAAGACATCGCAGACGATTGGAAGTTGCACCACGACAACGCCCCGGATCACACCGCTTTTCTTGTAAACAGCTACCATACCAAGGTCGCATCCCAACGCTCCCGCAGCCGCCCGATAGTCCACGTGTGACCCCCGGACTTTATTTGTTTCCTTGCCTGAAAAGGTCAATGAAATGGAAACATTTTGAGACGACAGAGAGGTTCCAAGCAGCATGCTCCTCGACTCTCAAGGTTACTCCGGAAAATGCCTTCCATGACGCCTTCAATGCTTGGAAGTCGCGCTGACAGCGCTGCATCGACGAAGAAGGAACATATTTGAAGGTTTTTAGAGAATTGAAACGATTGATTCAATAAATTTTTTTAAATCGTCTCAGTCTTTTTACTTTCCGGACAAACCCTGTATATTCCTTAATCCTTCTTACCAATACAAACTCTGATAACGGATATCTTAAAGTGGGGATATCACAACAGTTATTCGAGAAAAATGCGAAACGGTCTCCTCGGTAATCTTTGTGGAYTTGAATATTATCAATGTCAACGCAATATTGTTTAAGATAAAACTTGAAACTGACAACTATTAAAAATACTTTCGAGAWCTGTTGAAAACYAAATCAASAAGTATTTAAGCCRAGACTGAAGTTATTTCACAATTTACCTACATATTTACATATGTATGTACATATTTTTTTATATGTGTCTGAAAAAATTTCGCAATCACAGCCAACATTGACTTAGCATTGCTTAATGTGTTTTTGGTGGCAACTTAGAAGCGTTTCCGTTGGCCCATAGCTCTTGGCAACTGTACACACCCCTGCGACACAGAACCAAGCAGTGAGCAGTCGGCATACCAACAAGTATTTAGCACGGTTCACCTTTCACCGAACACCCTCTTCGCCACCCTGTCAACCAACATGAGTAAAGCACGTTGCGCCTGCGGTTGTTGTTGGCTGSAATGGCAACAGCAACCTGTCCACCTGGCTGAATGCTCCAACAGTTGGTTTTAGCGTACAGCCGACCGGCAGACACAGCCAACCGAGGACAGCGGCCAAAAAACGAACTGACTGACGAAACGCCTTTTGCCACCGCCGCGRAAGGAGAGTTGGCTGCGGTGCTGAAGTTGGAGAGCCAGCCGCTACTCAAGCGTCAGCATATGACTTATGTTGGCCGCAAGAGGTRGCGGGCGCAGCATRGTTTTCACTGCGGTTCGGGCGTGTGCTGGTATGCTGAGCGCTAAGAACCCGTTTCGTGGGAATATTGCCTTGCTGGACCTCAATCAGTGCGGATAGTGGGCTGCATTGCTTGGCTGGACATTTATTTTAGCTGGCCAATTTGCAGCGCTTTTAAGCACGTGTGCATGTGTGTGCAGTTTACTTAACTTAAATTTAGTGCTGTATCGTCAAGCATACTGCTTTGGGCTTGAAAGCAAAAACAATTTTGTAAAAAGTTAGCTAGAGATTAAATATAGCACCTGCAGTCTAAAAATATGTAAGCTTTAATTTTTAAATACATATATTTTTTGATTTTCATTTTTTCGTATGACAATATGTTAAAATAGCTTAATCGGACTTAAGTTGCTGSAGCTATTTGCTTGTTCAAACCAATAACTCAGACAATAATTTATGCCAAATTGCTTGAAGGTATCTCATCAACTACAAATAGTGGTCCGATATCGTCGGTTCCGTCAACCGTGCAGCTTGTTGGAAGAGAAAGGAAGTGTCCGAAGTTTCAGATCGACATTTTGAAAACCTAGGCACTCAGCAAATATTTAGATATATTTACTTCCGACGTTTATTCTTTACTTTTTCTCATTCTACAACTAATGGGTGATCCAAGTGGAGGAACTCTTTCCAATTGCCTYTTTGGTGAATGTTTTGTTATTTTTGTTCGGYATTGTTCGGCATTTCATCATGGACGCCTGAACAACGTTTACAAATCATTCAACCTTAATACGAAAATTAACGATCTGTAGAGAATGTGTTTCGTGCGCTTCGCCCAACTTAGGGTCAACATAGTAAGCTTACTGAGCATACTGTCGCAACACCGAAGAGAATATAGCTGCCGTAGCTGAGAGTGTACACGAATTTAGAGTCAAGGCGTCGTTTGCAGCAACTCGGACTAAGGTATGAAACGACTTGGCACATTTTACGTCGAGATTTTAAATTCACAGTATACTCTATGGGCTCTTTAAAAGTTCCAAGAAGATCCGAYTTTTTCGAACCAAATTTTGAACAGCGGTGAGGCCTATTTCTGGCTCAATRGGTAAATAAGTAAATTTGCCACATTTAGGCCAAAGAGTTTCGTAAGACAACCTGAAGAGATTCAAGCGCTCAAAAACATCGGTTTCGTGTGTTTTGTGGGCCAGTGAAACCATCAGTGCATATGTCTTCAAAAATTATGCTGGTGAGATTGTAACTCTCATTGGCGACAGTTATTGCGCCATAATATCCGATTTGATGCCTGCAATTGACGCTCATGATCTCGACGACATTTGGTTTCAACAAAACGGCGCCACTTCCCACACATCGCACCAATCAATAGATTTATTGAGAGAACAATTCGGCGAGCAGATAATTACACATTTTGTGGCGGTATGATAGCACATCGCTTAACTTTTTTCTGTACGGATATGTAAAGTCTGAAGTCTAAGCGGACAATCAGGCCTTCGAGCAAAACATCACGTGGGTCATTCACCAGTTTCCAGTCGAAATGATCGAACGAGTCATCAAAAACTCGACTCAACGGATGGACCATMTTAGACGTAGCCCTGGTAATCATTTGTAAGAGATAATCTTCAAAAAATAAATGCCAAAGAATTTTCTTTCGAATGACAATAAACATTCTCCATGAAAATTGAACTTTCTGTGTTTTTTTGTGGATTCACTCTTTATATAGTACAATGTCCAAMCCCCTTTTCCACTTTTGATTATGGCAGAACTGCGACATTCCTTCGCATATCYTTCAATTTCTGCATCGCATTTCACTTTTGACTAAACATTTTCCACACACTGCTGCTTCTTTTTTAATTTTTTATTATTTCCCTATAAAACCCACCGGCTCACTTGCTATTGAAGTAAACACGCCAACAAGCGTTGCCAAACAGCTTCAATATGATTGGCATTATTTGTAAATACRAAAACCAAAAAACCAGTTTTTCACACAAMGAACGCTGAWCCACAAAGTAAATGATGCCTGCACTTCCTTCCACCTCCCAACCAAATTCCCACCATCATCGTTATCCATCAATAAATTTCATCTTTGGCATACCAATGGCAATAATTCTAGGCATGCAAGCAAAGATCCAACTTTACCGGCGTCGTCATCATCATCCGCATCAACAAGATCAGTGCCGCCGGATAGCTGGCAGCTAGGCGTCTTCGCCTCAGCACGCTTTGGCATCCGAGTGTCGGCAACTGCCAGTAAAACGCTTCCTTCACATTAAACGTTCCGATCGAACTGTCAAAGTGAGCTCACTTGTATGAGCGACGTGTCTTTGTATGCGCGCAGTTGCGTGTGTTTGTATGGAGTTGGGATTTATTAATGAATGTCATGTAGCCAGTCAGCAGTCATACGAGGCGCATGTGATATTAGAACTGGGAGATTTAACGCTCCAAAAGGTCGCCTATATATACATATAGGTGCTTATATATATTTATCACTTTAGATGCGTAAGTATGTATTAATGTAAGAGCCAGTGGAACTATGACAAGCACTAGGAAAAACTTTATGTCAGTGCCATTGGAACGTTTTAATAGGTATTAAATTAAAACGAATATATATGCAAATTCAAAGCGGATTTTGTATTTTTTAATCACTGATTTACTTAGTTTCCTACATACTGATACAGTTAAAATGAGCGAATGAGCATTTGCCAATGCTGAAGATATCAATCTTACTTCATACTTAGAGACTTTCTTTTCGAATAAGAGAGTTCAATGGATTCACAGATACTTATAAGTCATCCAATCTGMTATGACTTTTATTCTCAAGACAGTCTAATTTCCATTAGAGGAGCTATTCGCTTTTTATATCAAATTTACGGCAGAGGTGATCCAATCTTCTTTTGGTTTATTAGCGTAGACGCCACTTACGCGATTATAGCSGAGTTTACAACAGCGCTAGTCGTTCCTAATCTTCGATTTCGTTGCGTGGTGGAGGTCTCTCCATTCATCTGTTTCCCCGGGGGATACTGCGTCGATCACTAACAGAGCTGGAGTGGTTTCATCAGCTCTAACCAGCTCTGCCCGAATTGTTTTCTCCCGGAGTGTCTGAATAAGTCGCACGWYAGGGAGTCGCYTTGTCTGAAACCTYGTTTGKTATCGAATGGCTCGGAGARGTCCTTCCCGATGCTGACAAAGCTTTTGTAATCGCTCAATATCAGTTTACAGAGCCTTATTAGTTTTGCGGGGATACCAAATTCAGACATAGCGGCATAAAGGCTGCTCCTTTTCGTGCTGTCARAAGCAGCTTTGAWATCGTCAAAGAGGTTATGTTACCGCTTTCCATCCAAGGACTAACTAAAAAAGCTCGATAGAAAAGGATTCAAAACACACCTATCGTCCAGAGCATATATAAACATCATTTACTTATTTATAATACATACAGTATAAATTTAAATACTGCTCTACACAAAGTAAGTGCATACAGATTACGAAAGTAGCATCCAACAACAAATTTCCCTTGAAAGCTATAAAATAAATTATTCACATTTGTTGAGCTTTTTAGTGGCGCGTTAATCAGACCTTAAACTTGCTGATCAGAGTCTTGATGTCCACGCAGATAAGTGGTTGGCTTGAAAAATTCGTTTTCGAAAAGTTGCCCAAAACGCAGCTGGAAGTACACGAGCTGCTGCCACTGTCTGTCGTTGCCTCATTCGATTTGTTGGGTAAACAAAACAAGAATTCTTATGACCCCGGCCATGAATATCAGTCGTTGGTGTGTCCAGCAGTTTTTTTTTTTTTTTTTTGTTTTTGTAATTTTCAAAGGGTTCGATAAAGCGCGGAGCAAGAAGAATTAATGTTATCTTAAACGGTTGTCTTTTTGATACATATTTTCCGGCCCCTTTTGTACATTTTTCGTCAATTCACGCATACACATGTACACAGAGCTGCGTGTGTGTATTTATGTGGTCTTTTTAGAAAATATTCGTTTCATTAAGACTGCCCAGCTCGCATTCCTGTGATCTTTTAGGCGGTTCTTAATAAAATTAAATGACCATTTATTCAACTACTTAACTACTTTCTTAGTTGGGGGTAAACCCATCACTTGATTATTGCTCAGCAACACTAGCACACGCACATATATGTATATATTTTCTGCAGCTTTGCTTATTGCAGGCAGTCACACATACACACGTATTTATGTATTTATTTAGGGTGATTATTTGACTCATTTAGACTCGTAAAGGTCAGCCATAAATACAATAAGGATTGCAGCTGGCTCTTTGTGCTTGCCACTAATGCGAACTTCCAAGTTTAGTTATAATTTCTTAGCTTTATGCACAGCAGAAGGACCAACTCTTCTGATAAATTTTGTAAAAAATAAGCGGAAGGACTGTAGGCAACTGATCCAAGGCTGAGAAAATAAAAAGCAATTATTTATTAAATACATACGATTTTCAAGCTCTAAAAGTGTAAGATAGAAGATTTATAATATCGCGCTTGATTTAAATACCGATTTCTCAACCAAGAGGCTGCAGAGACCACCTTCTTGCTTTGTTACTGAACAGTTTATATGCTATACTACAAACAGGGAACTTATGGTTCCACAAACTACACCAAACCATAGTTTTTTCTGGATGAAATGGCAGCTCTTAAATCTCTTCGGGTTGCTCTTTGTCACAATTGCGGCAATTCGATTATTTACATCCTTATTAAACAGGAAATGGGCTTCATCGCTGAACACAATTTGGCTCGAAAACGTCGGATCTTATTGGAACATTTGAAGAGACCATATTGCTTGGGTAGGTCCGGCGGCTTCAGTGCTTGCACAARCTGTATTTTGTACGCTTTTAATTAAAGATCTCGACGTAAAATGCCAAGTTGCTCTATACGTCGGTCCAAGTTGCTTCAAACAGCGTGAATCGAGTCTCCACGGTATTTATGTACACTCTCAAGTAAGTATGCTATATTTTCTTCACTGCGTTCTGAACGTGCTCTATTGATTATTATTGAAAAAGTTATTATATTTGGTTAAATATGTTTAAGAATAAGTCACTGATTTCGATTTACTCTTGTTTGCCTGAAAGGATTATTTAGGGTTTTTTCTATTATTAAAAGTCAAAATATATATTTTTTTTAATTCAGGACTAAACATACGTGCTCTTGGTAAGACTAAAGAAATAACCGAACTTCGCCGCTTTTGCCACATATTACCAAACATTTAACTAAGTCATGAATTGGATAGAAAAGTTAAGAACGTTAGGTGTAAAATTAGAGTTAATTTGCACTTCATTCTCATAAAGTATACTTAATGCATACGGTACATAAAGTAAGTAAGTATGCATACACTCGTATTTACATTGTACCATACTTATGGACATTTCAAGCTCACAGACAGCATATCAGCAATATTGATCAATTGATCAGCAACTTTTAAATGTACAATTCCACTGCTCAGTGAGTCGCTAAACATTTGGCGGGCTGCGGCCATGACTTTGACAGTCGTCCGCGTTGACTACTTACGAACATGTTACTTGTCCGGCACGACAAGTGAAACTCAACCATAAGCATAAAAAACTGCAAAAAAGCTCATAGTCTGACATGAAATTAACGATGCTGCGAGTAGAATTTACACAGTTTCACACATTTTCCTGTTTCTTTGACTCATCTTCATATTCGACGCCGATTTGTTGTTGCAACAAGACGAGCCCATTCCGAAAGAACAAACGTTGACAGCGGCTAAGTCTCAGATGGTCCATACGTTGAGTCCAATTTTCGATGACTCGTTCCAGCATTTCGACTGGAATATGCTCACCGAGGTCTTCACTCAGTAAATCCATTGATTGTTAAGTTGTTTGAGTGTCACCGTATTTTTGAAAACAAATGTCGCCGAGATTACGAGTTTCAAATAGTCAGCTCATCCCTAATGCGGCAATTTTGCTTGTTTACATAAGAATTGAGCCAGAAATGGGCCTCATCGCTAAACAAAATTTGGTGCGAAAACATCGAAATTTCTTGGAACTTTTCAAGAGCCCAAAGAGTGAAGCGATATCGCTTAAGAAGGTCGAGCGATTTCAGTTTTTATACAAACTGTATTTTGTAAGCTTTCATTTTAAGATCTCGACGTAAAATGCGCCGAGTCGTTCCATACGTCGAAAAAGAAAGTCGACTCTCCACGGTCTTCGCTAACTACGGCTGCTTTATATTCTTTTCCTGCTGGACGTGGTCTATTCGGTCAAATATTATTCAGTAATGAATGCTGGGTCTCAAGATGGATGATGATGTTGCCAATAGTACGGTCAATAGGCCGATTATATTGACCATAAGTTGAGTTAAATGCGCGAAACACTTTACAGACAATTTGTAAACATTGTTCGACGTCAGTTTTTCCATGATGAAATGGCAAACAATACTAAACAAAAATAATATTACATGATAGCTTGACATGAGTCACGTGTGATCTCTCAAAAAAAAAAAAAGGCTATTGAAGAAACTATCTCTACTTAGATCACCCGTTATATAAATACATGTTATTTCTAAAATCAATCCTATATCTTCTGAACATTCATTCTATACTGTCTACTGAAAATCCGAGTAACTACATTTATTGAGCGCTAATGGGACTAGAATCCAATACGAATTCTCTAAGTTCTAGTCAGATTCTTGCTGTAATTCTTTTTACATTCTCGCAACCATTTGTTTGAAGCACGAATACAACTTACAACATGTTGCATGCATTTTACGCTGCGCTGAGAGAATTACTCAAATCACTCTTACAATAGTTACTCTTACTGAACGAACTGAGCTACGTTTATTTTCATTTAGGGTTGCGCTTATTATAAAAATAATTTGTTTTGTAAGCCACGGAACAAACTCCTCTTGAATTTCATTACACATTCAAAGTCCTTTTTCTCTTGCCATTAATTTTTTCTCTTCTAACAAATTGTTCCCTGGCAACCGGTTATAGCTCGGTCTAATTTTTGTTAATTTTTTCATCGCTTTTCGTCGTTTCTAATGCCAGTTTTTAACTTTACTCAGGCAAATAAAATAACAACCGTTTGATATTAACGAAAAGGGGAAATTAGACAATGCTGATTGGTTGATCGACTAACTGATAGCTCTTTAACCGCTAACAAAGTGCTACTTTATATTTTGTGCCGTTGTGAAATTTCGTATAAATGGAGTAGCAGCGCTTCGAAGTTTAGGATGCGAACGGTACATGGATTGGCAAAGCTTATATTGCTTTTACCGGTTAAGAATTCGATATTATATCAACTTAAAATATGTGAATATACATAATACTACCTCTCAAAGTCAATACTTACTATAAAATAGAAAGGTCGAAAGGAAATATAGGATCTAAAAATAACAGCATCTTATACATACATATGTATAATAATTTTAGTGTGCTCTGCCATAATTTCCGAGAAGGGTTTCCATCATTATTTCGGTCCCATCCAATTATATAAAAAAAAAGTTAATCGGGAGTAAATTTTACCGTGTAACTACATAAATTGATTCCGCCCATGAACCTTATGGAAAATAGAAAAGATGAGTTATGTATCCATATCTAATTTTATGGACTCGAAAAAATGTTTATGCCTTATGTAACACATTTTCTACTGGGCCGAATTTTGAGTCACTCACATGCCAGGACGTACACTCTCTTACGTAAGCAGTAATCTCCCATAAGCTATCTTTAGCTGTCAGTTCTTCGCTGAAAATATTTTTGATAAGTGCTGACAGTTGTGTTCGGCATAATTGGATTCTTAAAATGAGATATCAACGCAAATTTTAGGTAGAAAAGTGAGGTAAATACCTATTTCCATAATTCGAGATGACTGTCAAGTCTGTCATATGCTGGTAAGGCAATACTTTCCGGACATTTAAAGCCCTAAAAGGAGACTCTCGTTTAACAAAGTGTAATATTCGCACGACTATTGCCAAGATATTGCTTGCTTGTGTGGGTGAAATTATAATAACTTATTATACAAAATTTTGGAAATAAAAATAAGCTCCTTTTTTTTTTAGCTCTCTCTTTTTACTTAGTATATTTTACTTATTTTTATACTTTTCCATAAACTGAACAATCTTAAGCAAGTAGACTAAATTGAGCAACTAGAAGTTAGGCAGTTGAAATTTTGCGCTGATGAATGGCACACCTCTGTCTAAGTGGAATGGGAAGAAACTTTATGGTACGCGGAATTTATTTCATATGTGACCTACTTCGACCTCACTTCTACATAGAAATTTATGTATGTGAGAATGCACGAATTTATGAATTGAGCTGCCAACAAAAATCGAAACTACACCTYYGAGCATTCAAGCAGTAGTGGCAGCCGCTGGCCTGCATTTTTGGGAATGCTGCGGGCAACAAATTTTACTCTAAACGCCAACGATTGCTTATTCCAGATTGAAGACTTGAAGTAGCCGCCAAAGCTGGCTGCCGAAGGAGCTTGTGCGCTCACATGCCCACATGCCCAACCAACGATCGCTTACTCATCGATTGCTTAGTACAATAACTGTTTGGAGTTATTTCATCAGTTCAGCATAGCACATGCAAATTGTATAACCATATACGTAAGTATGTATGTATAAATGTAAGTGAGAATCACTAAAAAGAAAGAAGGCATAAATAAATATAACACCCTTAAAATTCCTAAAAAGTTCGGCACTTGAGCAATTTTTCCTTTGCTTTTAAAACGACAAAACCATTGTTACCCAACCTGACAAGAACCGAAAATAAAGCAAAGCATCCGTAAGAACCCTGAGCTCAGCTCTAGCCAAGCATCTCTACGCAATAGCCGTGCCACCCAATCTCAATTACATGTTACACTTTCTATCGAAAATCAGTCGTAATGGTGCAAAACCCACCACAAACACCTAATCGGTTTAACATAAAATTAAACATATTGAGCAATCAAAGTTCTCCACCAGTTAACATAAATTTGTTTGACAGCTGAAAAATCAACAAGAAGCGCAAATATCAACCTTAAACCATTCGCCAATTAACCACCCTCAACACAATGACTTGTTCAAGCGGTGGAACGTTTACAACTAACGGCAAAGTCCAACATTTTTCATTATGTCATGAACATGAAAATATGCTAGCAATTTGGATTTGTAGAAAATGGTTTTACTACCGCCGTAAATTTTCAATGAGCAGCCACTGAGGTTAGACTTCTAAGAGAGTTAAGGGAAGATTTGAAACGGGCCAAGTTGTATTTTTTACGAATGATCGCTGAAAATTATTTTTTATGACAGTTGAATTAAGGAATGTGATTTACCTCGCTTTACGAAATTAAACCCTTTGAAAAATAAAAAATAAAAATTAAAATAAAAATAGTTTAATGGACTCTTAGACAGCTAGGCAAGACTTATAAAAAATCAAATAAGATTAGTTTAATGAACTGAATGACATTGTAGAATAGTATACAAGTACATTATCGTATCTGGCTATTAATCTGGCTACCTAAAATTACCATAGTTTAAGTCGCTGCTTCGAAGAAATTATAGAAATCTTGAAAAGCTCCTAAGTATTCTTATGAAAGTTTGACAGCTCTTTTACTACATGCTAATCATATATTACCTCTATCATTCTTTGTTTCTTACTATATCCAATGTATTTTCAACAGCTGAAAATTTTTTCTGGCTGTTCCAGGTTTATAATAAACAAAAAAAAAAAAAATCGGTAATAAAAAAATCTAAAATACAAGAAGGTTCCGTTTTGTTAACCCTTTGGTCTTTGTTTTTCTCATTTATTTCATTTTGTCGCCGATTGTTTGTTTGACTTCAGATTCAGCTCAACGCGGATTTAGCTTAGATCTTCGACCCACCACAAGCGTAACCACAAACACACACAGGTACATAAAAACCAATTAACTAATTAACAGTTATGTGTTACTGTTGGTATTTATTTTTGAAAGTCTGTTCAAGCGTGAAAACGTTTTCGCTTATGATACTCACCTGGAGTGTTTACTCTACACATTTACATGTGTTTGAGTGCCTGCAGCCTCCTGAGCTTCCCAGGAAATATGTATATTCGTATGCACTTGTATCCACATGCGTTGCATGAACTGAAAAAATCGAAATTTTTTGTGGTAAAACATTGAAAATTAACACGCCTTACTCACTCTTTTGTTTATAAACGTTTACAAATTCAAGCAATAGTAGACGCCGACAGTCAAGAGTCATATGTAGTATGTATACGGAGTATAAATCGGAGAGCTGACGGAATACATAAGAAATATTTACACATGCGCTTAATTACTTTTTATGAACATTTTTTTCGTAGTGTGAGTAAAATTAATTTTTTATAAAAGTTAATGCACCTGTGAAATGCTACAAAACCACAATTGTTGCGAAATGCGCATACTCTTTCCTCTTCTCTTTGAACTTCTTTAGATCATTACAGCGGCGCCAATCCGGGTCTACAGGTGTCATTTTTCACATTTGTTCGCTTGGTACTCTGGAAAATAGTTTCTAAGTGCATCCCTTTCAAGCCTAGAAAATGAAGCGAAAGAGGTAGGTCTTGTGGAGAAGGCCTTAAAGGCAAGACAAAGTACCTGGAGTAATTGGAAATTTGAAAAGGTTGAGGAATTTKATCTCGGAACCAGAAYAAATTCCRCCAATAAGCTAAGCCGGGAAAYCAAGCGCAGAATAAYTCTTTGCAAACGGCGCAGAAACATGGACAATGACGGTCCAGAATGTGAAAGCACAAAAATATTCGAAGAACTGTTCTTCTTACGATCTTTGTAGCGGCCAACGTRAGYGAYGAGTATCRAAGAAGGTGGAACCACCAACTGTATGAACTCAACGGCTACATGAATATGGTTAAAACGACAACGGAAACARGGRCACCCACGCATCCAATGGAAAGCKTGAACTCGCAATGGATAGAGSCAACTGGCGAAGTTTCCTGTWCTCGGCACAGACCGACCTTGGGTTGCACTGCCAAAGAAGAAGAAGAAACTCTGACCAATAAGAAACAACGCATTCACCCAAACGCCAAGTATTCCTGTGGATATAGTTTTACATAAATCCTACAGCTGTGTTAAGAGAGCTTGAAACCTGTAGCAGGTTCAATATTGCTCGATTAACCATTCAGCCTTACCCGCTTGCCCATTAAGTAAACAAATACAATGTGATACATTATTTTACCTGGATGGATTTTCACTTACCCGCAAATAAAAATCTAAAATAGGCTTGCTAAAGCCTCAGCCGAAACCAATCAGCTTATCAGCTAACGGAAAGACTACACAAAAAGTAGCTTTCTCAATCAAAGAGCAAAATTTATGATTTCATTAAAATAACAAATTTTATCTGCAAGCGAATCTGTGGCATGTCATGTTCCTGTACTGTTACCCGACACATTGAATGCGATATGCGCCACTCGACGGCCGACGACAGACGACAGCCAACACTAGTTGCGGTGGCAATTTGGCGCGAACAACAACCACAAATTACTGGCGTACAAATAACAGCGACAGAAGCCAGCGAAGCAGCAACTTACACCGTTTGAAGAGCGCACATTTTTTGCTTGGCGCAGRCAGACATACAAACTTCGTCTAACGCGCGTACCTGCATATCAATTCGGCCCTCTTGTGGCGAGCGATAACTTGGTAAGGCAGTACGCCTGCTGCGACCTCCACAAATGGTAAGCTGAGAAGCCAACTAGCAACTCCATCTTCCACATGAACTCCACGTTAGCTGTGGCGCTTTCCACCAGCACTTAGCGCACTGTTTGATGGCAGGTGGCAATCATGGCAAGCCCGTGCTKGAAATGGTTTGGCGCCGAATCAGCAAAAAAGATGCGAAAATCAGCGACTGCAGTCGTGGGTGCAGCAATGTTCTCATTTTGATGCAATTGCCAGTTATGGTTGGTGACGGTGGTTAGTGATGGCTGTTGATGACGATAGCCACGACCTAACTACGAAGTATACAAATGACTTTAATGAATTGCCGCGCATCTAATACTACTGTGGACACTATTTTTATATTCACGCATCTATAAACATCCAGCGTTGTCCACAGTGGTTTACACTAACAACCCGCCACGTAAAACAGACTACCAATGAAAAGGAGGACGAATAGTCTCGGATGAAAGACCCCCTTTTGATGATGACCTTTGCAAACATGTTAAGGATTTCGAAATCAAACGAAGAAAAACTCTTGCCAACGCTACTTTGAGCTGAGTAGGCAATTGAGAAGTAAAGTCCTCTCTCTATAAGTCACTCATTATTCCCATCTTGCAATATGGCATGGACTATGACAACATCTGATGAGTCGRCGTTACGAATTTTGAACAGAAAGGTTCTGCGGAGTATTTATGGTCTTTTGTGCATTGGCAACGGCGAATATCGCATTCGATGGAATGATGAGCTATACGAGTTATACGGCCACGACATTGACATAGTTCAAACAACGGCTACGCTGAATAGGTCATGTTGTCCGAATGGATGACGACAGTATAGCTGTGAAAGTATTCGAAAGAGATACCGGAATTTTTAATTGTCAAATAAATATCAACCGAATGGATTTGGCATAAGCTAACTAACCGGTGAAACTAAAAATTGTTTTTCTTTCTAGAACGTTCCTTTACAAGCACTGTAGAATCGTCGAGTGCAATTCTTTCAAAAAAGGTTGAACGTCATTTGGAACAAATCATCGATTTGTGAGACAACAAATGAAGAAAATAATGCTCCTTTTATCATATAATATAACTGAACATAAGTGCCAGCTAATCTACAAAATTTCATAAAAAATTCGAAATCAAATGATGAATTTGACTCGCGACTGGCGCAAACTGTGAATTTAGAAATGTTTAATAAATGGTAGGCATATAAAAGTTGATCCTGCGTTCCTGGTTTATTGACCCTTTTCAAGGCATTTCAAGTGCCGACTGCCAAGACCCAATGTTAATTATTAACACCTTTGAACAAAGCGCACCTTTTCGAACGCAAAAGGACAAAGGCAAACTTCAAAGCGGCTACAATTTAACACCTTGGAAATGTTTTCCCAAATCGAGTGAAAATCATTAATCAAACAGCAATTACCGATGTAATAGTTGTATACCAATTTAGCAATCAATTACGAGTATTAATAAAAATTTTATTGCTTTCTACACACATACTCGTACATTCATATAAAGCTAGGTACCGACGCATAAGGCGCGCACACGTTCGGCCAAAGGAAGAAAACTCATTAGAGGCGAGTGAGTACATAATACGAAACCTGAAATGTGGAGCTGGCATAACTCAAATGGAGTTTCAACATTTTAATTAAGTGGTAAAGCCGCCAACAATTTATGCGTAACAAAAGTAATTGCTAGGCGTACATAAATAGGCATAGCTTCATCTCGCTCCGCAAATACCCGAAGTACCCACTAACTGTAGTTTTAATTTTTTATTCATTTCTATGATTTAATTTTTGTTTACATACTTGGACTAACACTGGGACAAACAGCAAATCCGACTCGGATAAATAAATATGTATCTCCGTGAGATATACTATCCGTGAGACATAATCTACCCCAAAAGTATTGCAAAATGGACTGCATATAGACTGGGTCAGGAAATATCTATTGTGAGATAGAGAAACGCAAAGCTGACCTAACTTAACGAAACGAATCCTTTTAGAAATCCCATAAGGTACGATCTATATTTCAGTGGAACAGTTTAGATTAAAGATAAATTGAATGTTAAGCTTTCCCTCATAA
>NW_017536018.1:0-1848 GCF_001853355.1 Bactrocera latifrons | reverse complement strand
AAATAAATAAATAAATAAACACCAAATTTTGTAATTCTGATTTGTTTACATTTACATCTGTCAAAACGAACTTTATCGTTATTGCCAACTCCTATTTTTTGGAATAATCAAAGCTATTGTGAATGAAAAGAAACGATGAACTGGCAATGCCTCTAGTACAATATACAAGCTATGATAGCTTATGACAAGTCACCATAATTATGTTGATTAAGTTTTCCATACAAAATAAGCAAATAGCTGGTCAAATAAAACACGCCTATTGGTGTAAGACGCGATTCACCTATCTATTGGCTTGTGGCGATCCTGTCGCAATTTTGATATGTTTTACGTTATTTGTTTCTAAAAAAATTTTCAAAATCTTTTCATGTAAACACCCTGCCCCGATGAGATATCAATATCCTTGGACGACGGTAACTACTAAAAAACAGTTTTAAACAGCTCAGTACCTCCCTCGTGCCTGCTGAAAATACCACATATAACTTAACAAATTTAGTGAATCCATCTATAACTATAAATACATAAGGGCGATTCTCTTGCTCTAGTGATATATGAACTGCTGATTCGGTCAATTTATTGTTAATGACTATTGTGAATGAATGCAGAATTTTCATAATTTAAATTGCAATTATAGAATTTATTTAAAACTTACCTTCCTCAAAAATTTAAAGGCGAAATATGTCTTTATGTAATATGACAGTTTTAACAGAATTGCAATTATATTTTTACGTGTCATTGCACGAAAATAAACATGGGTTTTGATCTGACATATTTTACAACCATTGCAAATAATTTTCTGCTTCTGTTTGCTGTTGTGCCGTTTCACCAAGAGGAAAATTCTGCAATTCGTGTACCGTGCAAGGGTTTTACAAGAGCAAGAGAATACCCCTATATTTTTTCTTAGAATGTTTAAATGACACTGGACTGAAGTGATCCACATGAATACTTTCGAAAGGTACGATTTCTTTGTGTATATTATGTAAGAGGCCCTCATGTTTCCCATTCTTCGGAGAAAAGGCAATACACTTCAGGCAATTTGAGATATATTGTCGATTTTTTTTCATTTTGGGAAACCAATATGATTTTATTAAGCACTGAAAACTTTGTCACTTCCCATATGATCCATTTCATCGAGAAACTTTCTCAATAAATGTTCTTCCATCTCAAATTGGTTAATAAATTACTATATTTTACCCGTTTTTTCTATAAACTTAGCCATTACGAATTTCAAGAAAGCATTTTCCCTATTTTCCAAATTTCTCCGGATCACAATAATTTTTCTATCCCGATTTTGGCAAATTGACAGATTTTGCTCAAAAGTGTTTTCTTCAAGATCTAGGATATTTGGAGTGTGACTAAGTACGTTTCACATGGAAAAGTCTGTTTCCATTACGATGTTCGAGAACATTCTGAACATTTTGCAATTCTAGTGCCCATCGGGCTATTCTCGGATTTACTTCCTTTTTATTTAAAGTTAGTGTGAGTGAACTGCAATCAGTGACTATCTTACACTTCAATCCTTGCAGATATACCCGAAGTCTCCGAAGTGCATAAATAATCGCAAGTGTTTCCAGCTCAAAGCTGTGGTATGTTTTGAAAAATAAAAGACTAGGTGAAATTTGTTGTCGCTCTTTTTTTGTAATAATATTACACCAAATCCCCGAGAGCTGGCATCGCAATTCAGCTCTGTATCATCCCTTGGGTAGTAAATCGCTAAGATAGGAGACCCCGTTAATTTAGTTTTAAGTTTATCAAAATGCTGTAACTTGTCTTCTCCAAATGTAAATTTTACATTCATTCACCGTCGAACTGTCATCGTAACCGGTTGCTTTTCGCTCTTTGCTTATTGAG
>NW_017536017.1:0-1875 GCF_001853355.1 Bactrocera latifrons | reverse complement strand
GTGTCCAGTAACAACAACCACCACGAATATGTACATATGTGCATACATATAGACGACAATCACCGCAATGATCACTTCAAACAAAAACATCTCGTTGGCCCCAACAACAACAACAACAGTTGTATAAGCTCTGAAATAAATACGTGTTGAGGCGTTGATTGTTGCCGCATTCAGAGTGCCATAAACAGGGTACTAAAATCGGTTTCTCTTGTCTATAATATTTCTCTCGATCAATTCGTTTTGATTGCATTTTGTTATTGTACTTCAAGCCAGCGATTATTAGCCCCTGCAAACGATGACTGCGTTGTTCATACGTACATACACCCTATACTTACATATTATATATACCGCGGCTGCACTCGAAGGCACTGATAAGGCTTGATTTGTAAGGSAAGCTCTCAGTGTAGATTACGCGAGTACTTCGCTTTAGAGAACTCAGAGGTTGCTGTGCTCAATTGTAATCAGTGCTGTATTCTTAAATGTTGTCTTTATGGTCAGTGGCGAATCCACGGGGGAGAACTGCGAAGAGAGAAAGCGGATCTTAAACTTCATAATCCAAATCCAGGGACAAAGCTGCTTCACTTTGCATTTTATGCCCTTTTGAAAGAGCTGATATTAGACAGGCATTTCAGGKTTCATTATCCTCTTTGAATGCTTATGTCTCATAAATACTTGCGTTCCCTTTAAGGGCGCTATTTCTTTAACCACACCGTCAAAGAGCCTCTAACGACTTAGGGTCTATAGCGCATAAACGAATGCGAGGAACTTACCAAATTTCAGAGCTATGTTTGCTACACACCAAATTCAGCGACACGTTAATCAGAAAATATTTAAGGAAACAGCAGCAAAAATCCATCATCGAAAGGGAGCAGAGCATCCAGTGGGAACTCTTAGCCACAGATATGCTAAGCGCTACGAGGTGTTGCAGTATTCATCTGTTATATTAGTCGGCTTGTCGGCCACTTGTTGCATCAATAAAATACGCCAGCGGCATTTTCCCTCAACTACGAAAGTGTTAACTCCGAAAACTGTGCGCCGCCCTGTAATTATGTCTGGGTTTTCGTATATAAACAATTACACCGATGAAATGTGCGGACCATCAAAAATCAGAGGAACCAGAATACGTTCTATTTTTCTCTCAGCTAACTCTGCCTGAAATGAAGGCACAGCAATTACTGTCGATCGCGTTTCGGCAGACTGCGTGGCGTGCGAGTTTGATGATCTACGCAAGAAATGATTGCGTTTGCGGCTGCGCGATAATCAAGCGATATTGTGGCTACCAGTGCTGTTGATGCCGTTGCAGATAAAGACACCGACATTGATGTTGATGATGGTGAGGATGATGAAAGYGAACGCTGATACTTGAAGATGCCGCTCGTGTGGCCGTCTGTAACTACAAGATGACTTTTTTGTCGAATAATGCTTCCAGCCAAAGTGTTGGGAAGCCCAAACATTCTTATTAATTTAACGCTGTGCCGTTTCACTTCCTTTTCCTATATCCCATAACTTCTTCTTTACGTAAAAGCAATTATGGTGTATATTTTTTTTGGCAGTAGGTCAACTGCTAGGCAACAATTCAAGTTTTGTTGCATGTGTGATAATAAGCGCACAGCACAGTCTCGAGAAAATKGGCAACATGGCAAATTTGTAAGACTTTTGGTTAATAATTCWGGTAATTTTAATCTGTTCGGCTTTTAACAATTATAGTTACTCATATATGTGCTCTAGATGGACGCAGAGAATAATTTTAATACTTGGCTTTCATGTCCAAAGAAGTTGAAGGACCCATAATATGAATCATTGGCATTCACGAGACCTTCCTTCTCTAACTGCGCTTAAGTTGCTCTTCAATTATAACATTTTTATTGATTGCTT
>NW_017536016.1:0-1822 GCF_001853355.1 Bactrocera latifrons | reverse complement strand
ACATAAGATTCCCCTCTGAAGTCAACAAATATTTCATTGGCATATTCTGCATAACAATATTCTGAATATCAAACCATGCGTTCTCTGGCCGTTCCACAATAACTGATGCCTCTATAAGAACGTGGACCGCTGCTGATCTTATCTGGTAATTCAGGAGAGGAACAACTTTGGCAAATTTTACTCACGTGGAAAAGATCCCTCCCAGGCGCATTTGTCTCAAGGTATTTCGGAAAGAACCCCCACAAGCTTTTGCACATCTCTCCCATTAAACCATCCAAACCTGGGGACCGTTTAGACCTAACCAATCCCAATGCATATCCCTACTCCCCATCATCTAATAAAGGGATAGATGCCTCATGTGCCTGCAACCTAGAACCTACCTGCCTGCTACCTAGAACAGGACGCACTTAACAGAACCCCCGCACACTCACTCCATGACGATGACAGAGTGCCACCGACGCGAAGAGAGAGAGTTGATAACCTCCCTGTTACGACCCCGACAGATCCTATAGACCTKACGCAGGGAACATTTTACTTGACAAAACTCATCCACTCTTCTTCTTTAATTTTCACCAACATTTTCTTATATTCCCTMATCGACCAACTAAATTCATATCTAAGCTGRGACAACCTGCCAAAATAGGACCGCCAAGGGCATTGAAACTCAATAACTTGACAGTCCTCCTTCTTGAGGTTAACTCACACGTTYACCACTTGATTTTCTAAATCATGAAACTTTCACACTTCCTAAAGATCCTATCATGCACCCCACAAACTAGCTCAGATGTCGTCCACGCCCCAAACCTCAAACACTCTCACTTCTCTAACTGGTAGTTCATATTGTTTCCATCACCGCAAAGGACTCTCATATCGCGAAAGAGGGAATTGTAACAAAAATAGTGATCACTCAATCCCCACTCTCCCTTAACCATGCACCTAACGTGGCACCCCCTACTTGCTGCCTGATTCATAAGTGTCACGTCGATGTCTTTCACGCTCCCAGGTCGTACATCACACACTCGGGTCGTCCACAATATGAATACTATTAGCCACCAACCCTTCGCTTAATGCCTCGCCTCGACTCTGGCTGAAATCTAGCCGTAATTTTCGTTTGACAAAAATAAATTTCGTTACTCATTTTAATAAGCAAAATATAGAAAATAAAAAACTAAACATCATTAAACTTGTTTCACACAAAATTGCCATCCATCTTCTTCAACCTCACTTTCAATTGTTGACTTAAGTACCGCTATTTTGCGTTTACAGCTCAACTGTACTTGGGCGTTGTAATTGTACTTAATGRAGTATTTCGGCAATTAGCCGTTGGTTTTGTGACTGTTCGTCAGAGCGATAAAAGCGACAGTTCACCGCCCTGCGACATTAACGCCTCTGACCTTGACCACAATTGGCCCAACGAGACCGATGATGATGATACCAAACGGTTGTCAATGAGATGCGCCTGCATGTCGCGCGCATTTGTAACGAAATCWGGTTTCTTTGAGAAAAATTAGATGAAATKTATTTTTGTAATGCGATTTTCTGTTGTTGAATAGTTTGGTGAGGGATTTGTGACAGTAAGTTTGTAGTTCAACGGAGGTCTCTGTGACCATGTAATATGCTGTGTATATATAATATGCTAGTATGTAAGCATGTCTTGGTGTGGAGTATGCGCTATATAATTTCAAAATATTTATTTTTTCAGGGTTTGAGTGTATCAAGGTTCATAATTTCGAAAATTTTCATGTACCGAAGTTTAAAATATCTTTTTTTTTTAAGAAAACTATAAAAAACACTAATAAAAATTTGTAAGAGATTCGCCGCC
>NW_017536015.1:0-1886 GCF_001853355.1 Bactrocera latifrons | reverse complement strand
GACAAACATTTTCGCGCTGTGTGTTCCTGTGAGCGGTGCAATCCGAAAAGGTACGCGATTAAATTCTATGTGAAACTCTGTAAATCTGCGACAGAAACGTTTGATATGATCTAGCACTCAAGGCTATTCCGGAGAATACCTTCCGTGACGCCTTCAATGCTTGGAAATCGCACTGGAAGCGCAGCAGCGTTAAACATTTTTTTTTTAAATCAATCAGTCCTATTACTTTCCGGACAAACATTCTATTTTGGTAATTCTTGGTATGCGCGTTCCTTAGTAAAACAAGTACGAGCTCGCAGTTGGGCATAAAACGCTATTACACAAAAACATATAAAATACTTTAACTAAACACTAAACTAAGCTAAGGACAGTAAGTTGGAACAGGGGATCGCAGTAACAAGGGGCACCAATGGGAAAGCAATTTTGAAAATGTGGGTGTGGTCGCCTTCTAATAATAATTGAATAGTGCATATCATCTAAACAACTAAAACTACAATATCCAAATTTACCCAGTTCAAATATTATAGGAACTTCTACCGACAGTGTGAAAATTGATGAAATCGGTACTATTAAAAGCTAAATACACCAAAGACATTCAATTTCACCTCCGAGATTGTATAATAGAGCTTAATGGGAGCCGGTGTGAAAATTTAACAATGGGAGAGGCACCGCTCACTTTTCGGCGAAATCACATATCTTGGGACCCGACCTATCGATTTCGACTCAATTTTTTACATAGCAATTTCAAATTATATTTGATTTTTTCACCGCGTGCCTAATCAACAAACTCAAACAACCGCTCCGGGGAAACGGTATTGAGTCAATTGAAGACATTAAACCCGAATCGCCACGCGCATTGAAGGCTATCCCGGAAATTGTCTTTAACAACTGTTTCGAGGATTGGGAAAAGATTTGGCAAAAGGGCATTGCAAGTTATACGACTTATAGAGGCAACATACAGAATATACGAATTATAGAGTTTTTTTTTTAATTTATTTTTTCAATTTTACATAAAAAACAAGAAATGATTGTACATGTTTAAATTTTAAAATATAAAGTACATATGTTATTCAATCAATATATGTATGTATGTATTTTGAAAAATTGTACAAAAAACGGACATTATTTTGGCGTATTTTATTATCAATGTTTACAATGTCATTAAAAATAGTGTCTTCAACATTTGATGCCATGAAAAAAATACGCAAATTTTTAATTGAAGCTTTCGCAACCTTTGTGGAAACTGAGGGAATTTCAAATGTTTCATCGTTTTCATCGTCGATGTTTTCGAAACCCAGAATTTCATCATCATTGATGCTTCCAGTAATCACCAACTCATCATCAACATGAATGTAGTTTGTTTACACGTTTTTCTGCATTTTGTGGAACACGAGCCCACTCTGCTATGTAAAGTACATCTTCGCTGATTACGACTACATTTTGATCCTTAACAAAACCGCAAGCTCGAAAACAGTTTTTAATAGTCGATGTACTGATATTTGTCCAGGCTTTATGAGCAATATTCATTGCATCATAAATCGAAATGGAATAATCCTTTTCTTCCTCGATGCTATCAAGCAGTTTAACAACAACTTCTTTACGGTACAATGTTTTGAAACTTTTGATTATGCCATTGTCGAGTGGTTGCAAAACTTAAGTGGTGTTAGGTGGGAGAAATTCAGTCTGCACATTGCTCAAAGGTTCCATTGTAGTGTGGGTGGTGCAATTATACATTATATTATAAAAAATACGAGTTGTAGAGGCTTTTGAGGAAAAAATGCATAAAGATATATATATAAAGATATTCGATGTTTTCACAGGCAATCTAATGACAAAATAATACAATTCCATTTATGCGAATATTTTATGCGATGGAAGCGGCAATA
>NW_017536014.1:0-1828 GCF_001853355.1 Bactrocera latifrons | reverse complement strand
ATATGATTATACATAATTACTCTCTAGAAGATTTAAGCATTGACATAAGTAAAGAAATTATGAGTACAATATGTGTGTGAATACATGTGCGTATAAATGTAAGCAGCGTAAATTGAGTTATTAACAAGCAATGAGACAAAGAGAGATTTATAATAACAATGTATTACTTTTAACCGGAGAACCGGTCACAGTCATTAGGGTGACCCAACATCCCGGCCCCCGTTGGAAGAACTATCTTTCAAGAAATCGGAAGGATGGCTAATTTATATATTGGCCTACAAAGAGTTCCATTGGCAGTTCGGAGATTCACCACTCTAACATGGCCATCTCGTCCAAGCACGGTTGATTCGACCCGACCTAATCTCCAACGTTGCGGTGGCAGATTGTCATCATGTATGATCACTAAAGCTCCCTTAGTGAGATCAGGTGAAGGTGTTTTCCACTTTACACGGGCTCGTAGTTCGTATATACGTTACTCCACAGGCCAGCGACGCCAAAAACTTTGCTTGATGGCAGTGATTGGGTTGTAGCGATCAAGGTGTGAAACGGTCTTCAGCTCTAGTGAGCGCTCAGGTAAGCCACGCAAAGAATCACCGACYAAAAAATGACCAGCTGTCAGTGCACCAAAGTCGTTAGGATCTGATKACATTGAACATAGCGGACGTGAATTAAGAATGGCTTCTACTTCTACAGCAACGGTGTTTAACTCCTCGAATGTCAATTTAGTGTTTGCCAATGTGCGATTTAGCAACCCTTTCGCGCTCTTCACGGCAGCTTCCCAGAGGCCGCCGAAGTGAGGTGCCCTGGGTGRAATGAAATGGAAATTAATAAAATCAGAGGAACAATATTTATAAATTTCATTTAACGTTTGAGTCTTGAATAAGAACTGTTTGAGGTCCTTTAACTGGTTAGATGCGCCTACAAAATTGGTAGCATTGTCGCAAAAGATATCACATGGCATTTTACGGCGACCACTCATTCGCTTCAATGCATTTAGAAATGCGTTTGTTGATAGGTCGGATACCACCTCGATGTGYACAGCTTTAGTTACGAGGCACACGAATACAGCTAAATATGACTTGGTGGGTGGTTTTCCTCGAATTCGAAGATATGTCTTTATTGGTCCACAAAAGTCGACCCCACAACATTCAAATGGGCGTGCAGGTGTAATACGAGTAAGTGGTAGTAGGCCCATTACCTGCTTTAACAGCACTGGTATGTAGCGAACACAATGCACACARRAACGAACGRTACGACGAGCAACATCTCTAGCGTTGACGATCCAAAATTCTAATTTGATGGAGGCTACCAATGCCTTTGGGCCTGCATGAAAATTTCGCAAATGTAGGTGTCGAACGTACTTCAGTACAAATTGGGAATCGCTGGGTAGCAGAATCGGATGTTTCTGCGAGTTGGGTAAAWCTGCATAATCTAGACGTCCACCGACTTTTATGAGTTCAAAACCAGATACGTTGTCCAAGAATGGTGTGAGAAACTTCAAGTTACCTTTAAGAGCTTGGTTTTTTCGAAGCAATTGAATATCGTTTGAAAAATGTTGTTGCTGAATATTGAAGATAATGCAGTATGATGCACGTCGTAATTCGTCAGGAGATGGCRAAATGGCGGTTGTCGTAGACTTTCGTCTGCATTTATCACTGAACCGAAAAAGCCAGGCGATGAGACGCAGACAATGGATATACGAGCTTATGCCATCAATGACATCGATCAAGTAATTCAYCTCCTTAACTACAGTAAATGTCTTCTTGCGTTTTTCTCCGTTCACAATATCCATGTCAAGCTTAATGTTACCTGTGTGCCTTGGCCATTT
>NW_017536013.1:0-1892 GCF_001853355.1 Bactrocera latifrons | reverse complement strand
CTCACCAGCCATTACGCGGCGTGACGACTCAATGGGTCGGCCATTACGACGCCGTAGAAAACAGACACTCCAGCCACGCACAGACGACTCTTTCTCTTTTACTTCAACCACACGAGGGAACGGACCACACGTTTAGCGCTCCGCCGTACTTTTATCCAACTTTATCATCAAACATTAAAAACGTAAAATAACTATTTTTTTGAATAAGACGCTGTAATAAATATAGTGAATTTTGTAATAAATGGACAATCTTATGATAACGTAGAATATGATTACTCCATATATGTGTACGACATTGCCGGACAATTAATGCATACACAAACCAACATACTTATAAGATATATGTATGTGGACCTCAATCCCTTTACATAGTTACTATTCATGTTAAATAATGATGTTACGTTAGACTAAGAGAGAATTAAAAAAGGAATTACTTAGCGGTTTGAAGCTTCGTCTTAAACTTAAACAAATAAATAAATAATAAATGTACTATTAAATAAAAAAGTGGTTCATTATTTTGGCAGGTTTTACTGGCCTTAAAATTAAAATATAACTCTGAACGTCGGGTTTCAATATAACTAGCGACGAGGATGGGATGTGGATAGAAAATCCCACATCCAGTGATTACGAATTTTTCGCAAACGAAACAATTTTTTTGATATTACTAGATATAATATTAGGAAATGTGGAAATAAATATACGGCTAACAAAAAGAATAAAAACTATAGAAAATCCCACATCCAGTGATTACGAATTTTTCACAAACGATTTTTTTTTTTAATATTACTAAATATAATATTAGGAAATGTGAAAATAAATATACGGCAAAAAAATAGAATAAAAACTATGGAAGTGCTAAACTAATTTTGTGTAAAACGAACATTCATATATTAACTTCATTACAACAAATTGGGAAAGGTTAAAATAAAACTGCTGTAAGATCAATAACAAAAAAAAAAGGCATTATTTTGCAAAGTGATTATACATATATTACAYAAAACAGAACATTAGCACCGCTGTCAATGATTAAAATTACAAAAATAACAAAGGTACTAAACCAAAATTACATACTAAATAAAATCCCCAACTTCGCAGTCCACATTAAGTGGACGAAATATATGTAGAAATATTTTCTACACTTCCGAAAAAAAAAAATACACGTATTAACACTTAACGGCAAAATTCAACAAAGTTCACGAAAATTAAAAGAAAAGTAAAATAAAAATTTAACATCTGAAGTTACTGCAATATCACGCCACGCAGATTATCACATCACGAATATTAAAAGAAAAAGGAAAATAAAAATATAACATCTTAGGTTACTGTAATATCACATCACAAAAGCAAAACCCGCCAATCACGGTTTATTGCGCTCATCAGATTAAAGAGTGAGAGAGCTAACATTTCAACATGGCATTAACATTAGCGGAGAGTCTGCGTGAAGCACGAAGCCTACCTGCATTTACTGGATAAAATGAATATACGCTGAGCAACTACTTGCAAGATGTCACCACTGTACTACAGCTGACTGCGACAGAACATTATGATACTCTACAAACAGTATTGGGTAACCGCCTTCAAGGCAAAGCAGTAATACAAACTTTAGTTAGAAGAATGTATTAAAAAAACTAAAAGAAGAATTTGGAGTTAAAAGAACATTTTTTAATTTAAGAAGTGATGCCTTAAATGTAGATGCAAAAAATATTAAAGAATTGCGTCATAAGTTGAGAAAAATTTTAAGTCTGATGAACACTAAATTTAGTTTAGAACCAGATATATTGTATACACCTAGTAGCAACGACCAAATGATTTTTGATATATATATAAATTTTTTACCTATTAATATCAAGTCTTTGTTATTACAAAATCATATTAACACTATTGATAAAGCA
>NW_017536012.1:0-1808 GCF_001853355.1 Bactrocera latifrons | reverse complement strand
CTACTGCGCCGCGCCGTTAATTATATAACACATACCTCTTATACACATCTAGATGTGTATAAGAGACAGGCCATACATACAAACATAACTGCGTGTACGTGTGTTGGACACTAACTGTTGTAACTGTATATAGTGGTATGTGTGTGTGCGTTGGTGTGTTTCAGGTCTCTTATACACATCTAGATGTGTATAAGAGACAGATATCGGACCACTATAGCGTATAGTTGCCATACAAACTGATCTATCAAAATTAACTTTTGTATGGCAAATTTTTTTATTTGACAAGATATCTTCACGAAATTTAGCATAGATGATTCTTCAAGGCAACCCAACAATCTTCCAGAATATTGTTCAAATCGAACCACTATAGCATATAGCTGATTTACATACTGATCGTTTAAAATTGCATTTTGTATGGAAAACATTTTTATTTGACAAGGTTTCCTCATGAAATTTGGTATAGACTAATCTCGAAGGCAATGCAATAATTTCCGAAAATATTGTACAGATCGAACCATTATGGGATATAGCTGTAATACAAACTGATCGTTTAAAATTAAGTTTGTATGGAGAATTATGTTATTTGACAAGGTTTCTTCACGAAATTTGGCATAGATTATTGTCCAAGCTAACGCTACCGTCTCTGAACGTATGGTGCAAATCGGATTACTATAGCCTGTCTCTTATACACATCTAGATAAGGTGTGTCTGTGATATTTAATGTTTCAATAACAAATTTTTTTATATTTAATTTGATATTTGCAGTTCCAAGAACAAGAAAAGAAACGCTACACGTTAGAGGAGCGTCGATTTGAAATTAAACACCAAAAGCAGTTGGAGGAATTGCGCGCTACACGCGAGGGTGCGATAAGGCTGTCTCTTATACACATCTAGATGTGTATAAGAGACAGGTCCTCACCGTGGTGCCCTCTCCTCGTTAATGTCGAACCTCTTGATATCATTGCAAAGCGAGGTCCGCATCAACTAACATAATGAACTCCTCTCCAGGCAATTTCTGCTTGGATGTTTTCGCAGAAATCAGCCTTGCAATCGTCTCTCACCTCCTAGGAACTTCAAGAGATCTTTCTTTGTGACATGAAACAGTACGCCGACCACACAAACTCAGTGAATGGCGTACTTGAAGTCAAAACAGCACCCATTGCAGACGAAGAACTTGCGTTGCCGCATGAAACGAGAGAAACTCTGGTTCCTGTCTCTTATACACATCTTTTTTTTTAAATTTATTTAGTTAAAATCTCAATGTTTTTCAAAAAAATTTTTAAATTTCTAAATCACCTCGCACATGCGTAAATTCAGTGTCATCGTAAGCTTTTTCGTAGCACCGTCTATACATTTTTTAATTTTTAGATTAGTCAAAACTTTTTCGTTTTTAATTTTACTGTAGTCGCTACATTTTATTATACATACATACATATAGAACAGATAATGTTTAACAAAAATCGTATATAAAAAACTTTCAAGAAAATGTATAATAAATATAATTATTTTCATGATTTATTCGTTTAATCCAAATTTTGAAGAATTATTTATTGACATACATACATTTTTTTTTCGAAAATTCGAAATTAAAAATTTTTTGCGAAAATTCGAAATAATTTTTTTTTCGAAATTCTGTTTTTAATTCGAAACTAAAATTATTTTCGAAAATGAAAATAAAAGATTTTAATGGAATTCTGCTTTTAATTCGAAATAAAAATTCTTTTCGAAAATTTAAAAAAAAATTTTATCGAAAATTCGAATTTAATATAGTTTAATTCGAAACTACCTTTTTTTTTTTTTGAAAAATT
>NW_017536011.1:0-1899 GCF_001853355.1 Bactrocera latifrons | reverse complement strand
TTCTTATGGGAGCCATTTGGTGTATTTGATATTTTGATTTGATAGTTGCGAGCTGTCAGAAGAAGGCGAAGAACACAGAAGATGGATGTGAGAATGGAAGAGGGTCAGTGATAGAAGCAACATTACTGCATACATTACATCTATGTAGGTATACTTTGAATCTCGTTTAACTGTGAGGTAAATCCTAAGCAGTGATTTGAGTCATTCAACTTTCAGACCACCCGCACAATAATTATACATACAAGAAACGAAGTAAGGGAATGTTTTGAAAAAACAATGCAATTACCAAGTCGGTTTTACGCAACCAGGGTCCCTTATTTCTATCCTGCGAAGAAGTGTCAACATTATTTGAGAAACAATAACGAGAGTTTTGAGATTTTGGAACTTTGCTGAAGCTTTGGGATGAATATGTAGACTTCGCAAAAAAGTTTTCTTTGGGGATGTTAAGCATTTCGTAATATACAACCTTTATTTTTATAGAATGTTAGAAAATCCCGATAAAGTACGTACGGGAATATGCTGCCTGATTCCCGATAATTAATTGTAGAAAATATTTTCAAATAACTAAATCTAAAAACAATCAAAAAGGTACCTCCCGAAAAATGTAGACAACAAAATTCACAAAAGTTTTTGAAAATGTTTCTGTAAATCCCCAATTTGTTTATTATCGTTGCGTTATTATGAATACTTCTTTAAGGTTCAACACCTTTTTTAGTGAGCAAGCATTAAGGGGTGGGAGCTGGTTGCACATTTGTTCACGTTTACAAAGAAACATATACATATGTGCTATATATATCAGTCATTTCGTGCCACTGTCGGGTGAATGCTTCAGCTTCACCGTCAGTCAGCCGTTGGATATGAATTACTTAAGTGTACAAGCACAAAATTGTTCATTAATCTCAAATATTTGACAGCTTCAGCCAGATAAATGAAATATAACACTGACACGACAGCCAAATCACGACTGAATATATTTAAATATGCGCGTATGGTCAGTGGTGGCCCCGTAGGAAAAATCGGCTTAGAAGCTTGGAGGGAATACTTATTCAGGTAAATGGAGGTAAGTTCATAGAAATCTACAATGTTAGAGTAAATTGAAGACTACGAATTATTATATTAACGAAATAAGGATTATGTTCCTTAGTGACCAATCCGAGACAAAAGAACATATTTATACAAAATTTTAAGAGCACGCTTTTTGAAGTTGTCATTGTGTATTGTAGTATAATAGATATCTACTCATAAAATGATAGTTAAATATTGGTCAACTTCTGCTCTTTAAACTTGGAAACTTTGGAATTGAACAAGCAAGTCGGATCAATAAAATATGCAGCAAGAATAGAAAGAGAACAGATTACTTTATTGTGGTATGCGAATGCTCTCTTTCAGTAAATTTATTACGATAAATTTCCGGTTGTCTCTTTTCACGAATTTTGGCATGGGACTTATGCTGACTTGTGCTGTAAGAGGACACAGCTGACAATTGTTTAATGAGTTATGGTTGCTAGATATTTTATTAATACAACTTACTCAACGACGAAAGTTCTCGCATAAATACTCAGCAAAATTCAAACCGTAATCAGCATAGATATTTTATTAATTTTCCCGGCACTCACCTTATAAATTTGCGAAGTTTATGTAAAAAAGAGCACGGAGCACGTCTGCGTTGTATCGAATCGAAAAACGAAAAGAGCCGGTGCCTTGTCCGTCGGTCCCTTTTGTTCGTTTTTGTGTGGTGTCCTCATGTGTGTTGAATTAGTGATGTGGTGTGCGTGCGATGTGGAATGTGATGATGATGTCGTGGGAAATGAAGATGTGGGGTAGAATGAAGATGTGGAGTGGAATGATGATGTGGTGAATGTAATGTGTGTGGTGTGGAAGTGTAATATTGTGAGGGGG
>NW_017536010.1:0-1898 GCF_001853355.1 Bactrocera latifrons | reverse complement strand
ACGAACAAGTACAGTACTCTTTTTTGCTCATAGTACATAGTAATATATATATTTAATTTTTAGGAGCATATTTCGGCAAACAGTAGGAGAAAGGAAGAGAGGCGAAAACTTATGTGATGTGTCAAAACTATAGGTATCCAAAAATAATTTATCAAAAAATACTTATAATCTTACTAAACAATATATGAATATACTATATACACATACGTAGAAAAGTCTGTAGTACAGGGGCCTCAAAACTTTATTGCAATCTATCATTTCCAATTCGACCAATTAGTGTATTGTTCTAATGGAAAAACGTTTTTCTATTCGCCAATTTTTTTCTAAATCGATCAAGGACAATTGAGCCCTGTGTATGATCACCCTTTCCCTTCTTCGAATAGTCGATATATATCATATCAAATGAAGGCCAGTAAACGATCCATTGTCTGTCGCCGATTTCGCTACCAAAGGAAATAATCATCTGAATCATACTATTATTGAAAATTGCAATTTCTTCCATTTAAAAAAAGTATGACTTATGTTGGTTTCATAGCGCTTACTTATTCAAGTTAGGTCGAATGTAAAGAATTTGCGAACAGTTTTTCATCGATGGCAGGAGTGTCGTGTATCACAAGTTCTGCCAAAGAAACGTACGGTCAATGAATAATATTACCTGCAATTTATGTTCAATTTGCGTGAAGCAATCCCACCAGAAACGCCTTGATTTGTAAACGAAGAAAAATGATATCCCCCTTCTTACATATCGTTGTTTGTGCGCGATTATTTGGCCAAAAACAACACATTAAGGGCGCCGCAGGAATCGTATTCTGCAGACATGACACCCTGTGACTTCTTTTGTTCCAAAACTGAAGAAGCACGTGAAAAGGACTGTAATATACTTATCTGGGGGTGATTACTTTGAAGGGAACAAATAGATATTCATGCATAAATAAACACTTTCTGGTTTTGCAATAATTTTTGAGCAAACTGAACGTTCGTAATCAAGTTCAGAGAAATCTTAAAGACATTAGAATTTAATTATTTGCCCAGGAATCCGTATAATAAGAGGTTGTCAAACAAGTCTTTTGGTATTTCTTGCGGTATTTTCATTGAATTTTCAATTGTTCATAAAATTGTTTTTGATGGCTCATGCCCAGCTCTTGACCGATGCTACGGCTGCTACTATGCCGGTCTCTTTCGACCAGTTCAGCGATTTTATCGCAATTTTCGATGACAGGCCTTCTGGAGCGTGGCGCATCTAGGGCCACCTCTACACCAGAACGAAAAGGTTGAAGCCATCATTGTGCGGTGGAAATGGAAACTGTATCGGGTCCATAAACTGCACAAATTTTATTGGCGGCTTGAGATGCATTTTTTCCTGTATCGTAGTATTACTGCAAAATATGCCATATTTTCTCTTTATTTTACTCCATGTTTGCGACGTCATAATAACTCACGAACGACCTAAAAGAAACGTCAAAATCAATCAACAATGTGTTAGCGCGTGAAATGAGCTTTCCAAAAAGGACGATTAAAACTAGAACTATGCGCTCTCAGCGCCAACTAGCGAAAATACCACAAAACTTTTTTGACAACCTAATATCAGAAGAAATTGTTGTAATCGGAACTCTGTAATATTATTTAACCATATTCCAGTAAAAGTTCATTCGATGTCTTTATGTATGGAACTCAATACCTTCTGCATGGTCAGCACGGGCACGCTTGCAGAAGACCAGACGTTGAACGCAATATTCGACGGTTTTCAAGCATAAATCGACCGATATTGCTGCAATTTCACGTTCGATATTCGTACAAAGTTCATCAATCGTCGCTGGCTTGTTGGTATAGACCATAGACTTGACGTAGCCCCACAGGAAAGAGCGTAACGACGTTAAATCGCACGAACGAGGCGGTCA
>NW_017536009.1:0-1839 GCF_001853355.1 Bactrocera latifrons | reverse complement strand
GCAAGGATATGCGCGTGCAATGTCTGAAAGAACAGTCACAATTACCGCTAAAAAGAGTAATCCTTTAAGATCGTTATATCGAACTGAGCTTTATAGCATATATAGAGAATCTTCCGATCCTAAAAAAAAAGCATTCTACTTCTTATAGTATTTCAACTCCGTTTGAGAAATCCAAAATATTACTTCAAAAGTTTATTTTTAGTTCCTAAGTACAACCCATTCTTCTTTATTGGCGTAGACATAACTTTCGCTTACATCGAGCTTACATCAGCGCTCTGGTCGTTCTTCAATTTCGCTGTTTGACGCCAATTGGAGAATTCATGTGTAGTCAGCTCCTGACTACACCTGTTCCTTACGAGGCAGTGGAAGTCTTCCTTTTCCTCTGCTTTCACCGGCCGATACTGCATCGAATACCCTCAGAATTGGAGTGTTTCCATCCATTCGGACGACATACCTCGCTAGCGTAGCCGCTATCTCTTGATTCACTGAACTATGTCGTTCTAACGACCACATCTAGATGTGTATAAGAGACAGATCCAGACTATTCCCTGTCACCCTGTACATATCCAATGGTTTTCCGACCACATCTACTGTTTACCTGCTCCTAGGAACATTCTCTGACGTAATGCCTTGTGAGATTATTGCATTGATTGCCGCTTGGCTTTCGACGTATGTATGTATATATTGACATCTAACATGTTAATTGAAAACTCCCCGGCCTACCATAGCAAACATACATTTTTTTTTTTTAACAAAATCAAGGGTGAAACACTGATTATATTTAACCTCCAACTTTTCGATATCATTTTTCAGTTACGGCGAACACCTCTCCATTCGACAAAAATTTCGACCCAGCGAGCATTCTTTCGAGATCTTAGAATAAGAAGTAGTCATTGGGGGTCACATGTTGAGAATACGATGGATGCGGAAGCAATTTCATTCATTACCGAAATCGTTTTCACTGACTTGTGGCACGGGGCACTGTCTTGAAGAAACAACGACTGTTTTTGCGCGATTTCGTCCTTCAAACTGTTGGAGAAGCCTATGTAGTGGTCGCTGTTGATGAGCCTTCCCTTTACAAGGTCGTCAATAAAAATTAGTAAATGCGCACCCCGAAAATAAAAACGCCATAACCTTGCTAGCCGGCCGACTGTAGCATTTTTCCACGCTTTGTAGCGGGTTCACCTAGAGAAGTCTACTCGTATGAATGTCAATTGGACTTCGGAGTAAAAATCTGTTTTATTCATTGTCACATTTCGACGCATAAACTCGGTTTTATTATTATTTATACGCTTGAACATCTCAAAACACTGTTCCGAATACCATTTATGGTCAAAAGTGTACTCGCACGCACCCATTTTGCATAGAGCTTTCTTACTTATAATAATATTCGTGAATAATATGATGTACACGTTCAGTTGATATCTCGAACAGTTTAACGTCACGATCACCTAATGGCACGAAGGTTCATATGGGAAATTTACGTAACGCAGCCATTCCGAGCTGTCCACTGCAGTACCGATAGGTGGCACATTGAGTAACCTTTCCAATCCAGCAGTAACTACCATATAAGTAATAAATTATTCAGAGGAAAGTAAAAAAAAAAAAAATTTATTATAGGGACCATAGTATACAATCTTGAAAAGCCTCGATTTCCATTGATAGATGTTTAAGAAACAAAAAAAAAAAAAAAACTATTGGTTCATGTCTACTTGGGACTATATACAAAAACAAAAAGAACATAGTGATATTGAACGCGTTCTATGCTGTCTCTTATACACATCTAGATGTGTATAAGAGACAGTCTTGGAAGAGCGATGCTGTTGGGGAAGGTCGAGC
>NW_017536008.1:500217-501324 GCF_001853355.1 Bactrocera latifrons | reverse complement strand
CATAGACCAGGAAATAAGATCGAAGGCTCTTGTAACTGCGCGCCTGCATGCAAATCAGCATGCGTACAGAGCAGGCAGATCGACGAACACCGCCCTTTACCAGCTRACCTCGGAGATACAGAGCTCGCTGGACTCCGGGGAGGTGGCGTTATGCGCCTTCTTAGACATCGAAGGTGCCTTTGACAACGCGTCCCACGGGAGCGTAGTAAGGGCACTGGAGAAAAGTAATGTGGCACCTACAATGCGCAGGTGGATAGAGGCGGTACTGCGCACCAGAATAGCTGAAACCACATCAGGAGCCACCAGTATTCGTCTCGGTACTACAAAGGGCTGCCCGCAGGGAGGCGTGCTATCCCCCCTGCTGTGGAGCATAGTCGTGGACGAGCTGCTGGTRCTGTTGACTAACAATGGAATCCGCTGTCAGGGATATGCGGACGACATTGTTATTATAGCCAGAGGAAAATTTGTGAGTACTCTCTGCGATCTCGTACAAAGGGGACTTGGTCTGGCCAAGGGTTTGTGTAATAGCGTGAGACTAAACATCAACCCCTTGAAAACGACCATCGTCCCGTTTACGAGGCGCAGGTCTCTGCCGGGCCTAAGGAACTTAACGCTCGGAGGCAGAGAGATAGTGATGACAAATATGGTCAAATACCTAGGTGTCACGCTGGATTCCACACTGAGATGGAAGCAGCACATCGACCTGACCATAGTCAAAGCCACAAAGGCACTAATGGTGTGCAACCGGCTGGCTGGTAGATCCKGGGGGTGCAAACCAAGGATTATCAGATAGTTGTATACTATGATAGTGCGACCAATTATAACTTATGGAGCGGTGGTATGGGCACCAAAARCATTGCAATCGACGGTTAAACTTAAACTGTCGAAACTGCRAAGGCTTGCATGTGTCTGTATGACAGGAGCAATGCGTACCTGCCCTACAGCCGCACTTGAGGCBATGCTGGAGCTCACCCCGCTGCACCTAGTAATTGGTCAAGTCGCCAAGCACACTCTGCTTCAAATGACAGCGGAGGGAACCGGCAAAGGTAAAGTGATCTCGTCCCAACGCATGGAAGAGMTAAGCGGCACCATACCACTGGCTCTTCT
>NW_017536008.1:475498-499554 GCF_001853355.1 Bactrocera latifrons | reverse complement strand
GCACTTATTTAACATGGGCCTACCTTCTTGCGCAAATTGCCGGTTTTGCGACTGGGATTCCGAAACTCCAGAACACCTGCTAATGGATTGCCCAGCAATCTGCAGACGCAGGATTAAGGCCCTTGGATCCATGTTTCTAAATAGGGATCACATCACCTCATTAGCACCTAGCAGAATATTGGAATTCATCAATCTGCTGGGGCTAAGTGAGACGCTGTGAGTTAGTAGAGGGCACAATAGACCCTAGGTCGCGGTGCAATCCTCATTCTTTATCTTATCTTATCTTACCACACCTGCTAAGGCTGATGAGAGATAGCCTGGCGATGTCGTATATTCCTGAGCCATGGATAATTGCAAAAGTAATTTTCATCCCAGGTAGGGAAGAGAGACTATTCGCTAGCCAAATCGTTCCGGCCTATAAGTCTCATATCCTTCATGCTAAAGGGGATGGAAAAAGTAATAGACAACAATATCATATCGGAAGCTCTGAAGATCGCACCCCTACATGTCAGACAACATGCGTACAGAGCGGGTAGATCCACAAAGACTGCTCTGTACCAACTCACGCCTGAGCTGCAGGATTCGCTGGATAATGGCGAGGTTGCGATCTGCGCCTTCCTAGACATTGAGGGTGCCTTTGATAACGCGTCTCAAGCGTGATCAAGGCACGCGAGAGAAGGAACGTAACCACCCCGATACGCAGATGGATAAAAGCCCTTCTGCGTACTAGGGTAGCAGGAACATCAACGGGAGAAAGTAAGATTCGCCTTGGCACCACAAGGGGCTGCCCACAGGGTGGAGTACTATCGCCTCTGCTATGGAGCCTGATAGTAAACGAACTACTCGAGCTGCTCACCAGCAATGGAATCCGCTGTCAAGGGTACGCGGACGACATTGTCATAATGGCGAGAGGTAGATTTGAGAACACTCTCTGGGACATTGTACAAAGGGGCTTAAACTTGGCGAAAGGATGGTGCAACACGGTAGGGCTAAATATCAACCCAGCAAAAACCACCGTGATCCCATTCACTAAGCGGAGATCTCTTCCGTGCCTGAGGTCCCTAACAATTGAAGTCACAGAGTTGGAAATGTCTAAGGAGCTCAAATTCCTTGGCCTCACCTTAAACTCATCATTAGGGTGGAGTAGGCATTTGGACTTAACGCTGTCCAAAGCAACTAGAGCACTTATGATTTACAGACGCCTGGCCGGCAGATCATGGGGATGCAAGTCAAGTATCATCAGCGAACTCTATACCATTAGAGTAAGGCCTATTGTCACCCATGGACAGCACCACGAAGAAAATTAACCGCAAGAAGAATTTCAAAGTTACTCTAGGCAGCAAGGCGGAGTGGAGTGACTCCACGCTGGGAAGGCTGCTGGAAGACAGTACCATTCAATGGTACACTGATGGCTCTAAAACCCCGGAAGGTATTGTGGCAGGTATTGCGGGACCACGTACCTATGGGCTGCTTCCCTAGTATCTTCCAGGCAGAAGTTTTTGCAATCTATCAGTGCGCTGAAGTCAACCTCAGCCGCAACTATCACAACCAGCGCATAGCTATTCTCAGTGATAGTCAAGCGGCTCTAAAAGCGATCTTGTCATACGAGACCAAATCGCTTTTAGTTGAGGAATGCAAAGAAAGGCTAAACCGCCTGTTCTTGTGCAACACGGAGCACCTAATGTGGGTACCAGGGCACAAGGGAGTAGAAGGTAATGAGAAGGCCGACGAACTGGCCTGCACTGCGGCAGCATCCAAGATGTTGGGATGTTCTCCCCCGAGAAAATTTCGTCTCCTCGTCGCAATCCACACAGGAAACACCTGTCCAACATAGGCATGGTCTCCTGAGCTAACTGACGGTTCTGCAACCTGGAACAGGAAACACCTGCACAACTAATCCTGGGTTGCACAGCAATCTGTGGAAAAAGGTTCAAGACCCTGGATTCCGTCTACATCAGCAGGAATCACGTAACCTCACTAGCGCCCGGCAAACTCCTGGAACTATTCAGGATGCTGGGGCTCTGGGCCTAGGTCGCGGTGCATTTCCTCAAATAACACTATCTATATCCAAACGGGGTTAGATCGCCGAAAGGACAGCCCATGGTCGGATGAAATCCGAGTCAATTCCGGTACGTAGAACCGGCTGTCGTGGGAATTGTATCTATCTATCTATCTATGGGGTGCTTGTTCAGCTTCTGGTGTTGGTAAACTGCACTTTGTCGAAGGGAATATGGACAAATATCAATATTTAAATACTTTGAAAAATAATCTTGTACCAAGTGGCGAAAAACTTGGTATAAAGGACACGTTTATTTTCTACCAAGACAATGATCCCAAACAAACGGCTGGAATCGTTAAAGAATGGCTGCTATATCATTGCCCCAGAGTGTTCAAAACGCCTCCACAATCTCCAGATATAAACGTAATTGAAATTTGTGCCATAAATTGGAAACTGAAATAAGGAAACACAGTATATCGAGCAAAAATGATTTAAAAAAAACTCTTTTAGAAGAATGGGATAAAATAAGTCCGGAATATACCAAAGAAACTAGTGGAATCTATATCAAATCGTTTAAAGTCTATTATTCGTCAAAGAGGATATCCAACAAAATATTAATAAGAAGTTTAATAGCACATTATTTAATAGTTGCTGTAACGGATGATTTTCACTGTGACAAGAATTTTTCTCCTATTTTGTTAAATTCTTATTTTTATGAAAAATGTAATGGAATTAAAAAATGTTTTGTTTTATTTATAATTGGAATAAATTGAATTTATCAAATTCAGCAAATTTTTTTGTATTTATAATGATTTTTCAAATGTGCTTGCAGTTAAAAGCTCTTGTTTACATGTGGACCATTTGCACTGTGAGCCACTGTATTAAACTCCGAGATCACCCAAACCCTTCGGCTAATGTAACCTGCGATCAAACACAACTTAAAAGAAGAGATATGCCTGCGTATTAAAGAGCGACGAATCACCAAAACAGCTCAATCACTTGCTTGAGCCTGCCTAGTTTTTAAAGATTTAAGATTTTATAACTTATTGTTAGGTTTTAAGAAAGAGCAGATAGAATAAATAAAATAATTTTGCGAAAAAAACTGATTGGGCCTTATCAGTGTGTTAGACCTGGCAAATCAACAACCAACGGCCAAATATTGGAAAAGACCCGTGAATGCAGAATCGACACACACCACCTCTTTGTTGATTTCAAAGCTGCTTCCGGCAGCACGAAAAGGAGCTGCCTTTATGTCGCGATGTCTGAATTTGGTATCCCCGCAAAACTGATACGGCTGTGTAAACTGACGTTGAGCAACACCAAAAGTTCCGTCAGAATAGGGAAGGACCTCTGCGAGCCGTTCGATACCAAACGAGGCCACTCTCTAACGTGCGACTTTTTCAATCTGCTGCTGGAGAAAATAATTCGAGCAGCAGAATTTAATAGAGCAGGTAAAATGTTTTTTAAGAGTCTACAGCTGCTGTTGTTTGCCGATGATATTGATATCATCGGCCTCAACACCCGCGCCGTTAGTTCTGCATTCTCCAGACTGGACAAGGCAGCAAAGCAAATGGGTCTGGCAGTTAACGAGGGCAAGACGAAATATTATATCTCCTGCCATCAAACAAATAGTCGTTGCACTGGCGACTTGGCTCTCACGTCACTATTGACAGTCATAACTTTGAAGTTGTGGATAAGTTCGTCTATTTAGGAAGAAGTATACACCACCAACAATGTCTGCCTGGAAATCTAACGCAGGATTACTCTTGTCAACAGGTGGTACTCGGACTGAGTAGGCAATTGAGAAGTATAGTCGACTCTCGACAAACAAAAGCCACACTCTATTAGTCCCTCATTATTCTCGTTATGCTATATGGCGCAGAGGCTTGGACGATGACAACAATTGATGAGTCGACGTTGCGAGCTTTCGAAAGAAAGGTTCTGCGAAAGATTTATGGTCCTTTGCGCATTGGCTACGGCGAATATCGCATCCGATGTAACGATGCGTTGTACGAGAGATATGACGACATTGACATACTTCACCGGATGGTAAGGGTTATCAGTGTTGACGTCGTCGTCATCTAACGGGAGGCCCAAGAACGTGCTGTTTCGACGGGGTTAGACCAAAGGGAAGATGGTGGTAGATTAGAAGGGTTAGTAGGGCATGCAAAGAGGTGGCCAGTATCATGCGAAGGCTCGTTGCATGCAGAACATACATTGGGTATGTCAGGGTCTATTCTGAATAAGTAGGAGTTTAACCTGCTACAATATCCAGAACGAAGTTGCGCTAGGGTCACTCGCGTTTCTCGCCGCAACTCGAGCTCTTCATCTGCGATGGGTGGTGGTTTGAATACAAGAGCGCCATTCACAGGAAGGGAGTCGGAAAAGGTGTTGAGTGCTCCACTGTGAATGGCGGTCATTACCTGTCGGAAGTCAGTTGCGTCCGAAGTTCGGTCAGCGTACTGTACGACCTCGTCGACGTAGTCAAGGAGTTTAACCTGCTACAATATCCAGAACGAAGTTGCACTAGGGTCACTCGCGTTTCTCTCCGCAATTCGAGCTCTTCATCTGCGATGGGTGGTGGTTTGAATACAAGACCGCCACTCACAGGAAGGGAGTCGGTGAAGGTGTTGATTGCTCCACTGTGAATGGCGGTCAGTACCTGTCGGAAGGCAGTTGCATCCGAAGTTCGGTCGGCGTACTGTACGACGTCGTCGACGTAGTCAAGGAAAGACCTCTTGATGCTACTAGGAGGCGGTTCCGATAGAAGCAGGTGTCTGCAAGGGAAATTTCCACAAAATATCCCAGCAGGAACTGCTTGGAGAGGAGTTCATTGTGGTCCTTAGCTGGGAGGGTGTTCGATGGGAGACATCACGAGTCATCCCGTCGTGGTCCGGAGTTTTTAAAGTTTTTTTTATTTTATTTTATTTAAGTAGTAAAGTTTGGGACTGAACATATACATCAAAGGGTGGTCCCAAACTACTCTTTCGCATAGGTATGGCTTTTGAAAATAGTATTGGGCAAACACCGAAGATTCTTTTCCGAAAGAGCTCCAAAATGATGAGAACCCCGCCAAATGGTAAATATGAGGATTCCGCCGCAAATAAGCGAGGTGACACTGCTGGCCAAGAAAGCAAAGGGGGCAAACTTGAGGAGCTTGAAAAAGATAAAACGGTTAGCATATTTAGAAACCTGAGGAAAAATATAAAGGAATTAGAAATGAGGATGGCCGGCCAACGGCATATTAATCAAGCTATGCGCGAACTAGTAAGCAGCATAGCGACATTGCTTGCCAAAACGGAAAAATTGGGAAATCAAGCGAGAAGAGTTATGATAGGGAAACCATCGTAAGTATCCAAAATTGAAAGAGATGATAATACCCCTAAAAGAATGCGAGAGACACCAGGCTATTTACCACCTACCAAAAATCATAAAAATGCAAACGAAAAGCCGCAGTTGTCGTACAGTGGAGCAGCAAAATCAATCCAAGAAGATAATACGACTAGTCTAAACGCATGTGAAAGATGGGTAGAAGTTGTAAAAAAAATGAAACATGGAAAGGAAAATCAGAACAAAACCAGATGCCATAATTATAACAAAGAAGGATGCAGACATTCTGCGAAAAATTAAAAGTGACAGCGGGCGTGAAGAACTGGGTTCAAATGTAACTGTATACGTTGTGGAACCGTGGGCCATTTAGCAAAGGTATGCACAAACGTTCCGAGCTGTATGCTCTGCAAAGGGGAGCACTCAGTACTGAGTACGACTTGCCCAAAGTATCTCGAAATGATGAAGTCTCTAAGTAAATGAGGATACTACAGCTAAAACATACATACGTACCAAAAAGGGAATAAAGGGTCTATTATTGACATTATGTATGTAAATGTTTCGCTGCGAAGGCACATTAAGTGGGCGGGGTCAAACATATACACAAACAGCGATCATATGGCAATTATAGCACAAATCAGATACTCCCGAGAGCCCGAACTTGCTAGCAGAAACACTTCCCGAAAGCGAAACTGGAAGCAACAGGAGTTCGACTCAGATTTCTTTGAGCTAGTCTGGAGTGCATCAAAAGCATCAGGTGACGACGCTGCCCACTTGATATCTGCTGTGAGAAAGGAACTGGTCGCAGCATGTGATGCAAACAATGCGTCGAACATCACATCACAATAAGCGGTGGCCTGCGTATTGGTGGACACCCTGAGAAAGCTTTGTCACTCAGCCAGACGGCGTCTACAGAGTAACCGGTGTGAAACGAATGAAAACGCCTTGGAGAAGAATATAAAAGCCACAAGAAGCTCTTGAAGACGGTAATTACCCGGAGCAAGAAATCATTTTTTAAGAAGCTCTGGAAGAAGCAAACATTGGCCTTACAAAGCCCGTATGTCGAGATTTAAAAATAAGAAATAGCAACCTAAAAATGCCTCTTTTATGGGAAAAATCGTCGAAACATTGTTCCCGCGACACGACCGGTTTTCTATGCTATACGACGAAACATAGCTGCAGTTTCGCATCCGTTAGTTACGGAAGAAGAGCTATTGGCCATAGTAAAGAAAATCAACTGTAAACTATAAACTCAAAACCTTAACCTGCGTTTTGATGCAGACGAAGATACCAAGAGCTACTCTATCTCGAGTGGAGTACCCCAAGGGTCAGTGTTAGGCCCACTATTATGGAACCTCATGTATGACGGGGAGCTAACTAGACCGCAACCAACAGACGTGAGCGGACGATCTCATGGTGGTAGCAGTGGCCAAACAATTAGCCGACCTAAGAAACAAATGCACTGCCGCAGCTGAAGTATCTGGTAGTAATATTAGATTCTAAATTAAAATTTAAGGAACACCTGGGGTATTTCTCCAGTAAAGCAAAAAAAATTGACTATGCTCTATCGTGAATGATGACCAATACAGGCTGTGTGCGTACCAGCCAACGATTCTTTATAGCGAAAGCAATGAGGTCCGTAATACTGTACGCGGCATGCGTATGCTAAATAAATAACTGCAGTGCATAGGCTTTCTGCAACTTGAGTAATAAGTGCTTTTCGGACTACAGCAACCGACACTGCTGAAGTATTAGCCAGCATGCCGCCCATTGACATCCAGGAAGACGAACTCGAGCGTTTATCTGATCTATCAGCGAATAAAACAGTATCGGCAAAGACAGAGGAGAGGAACAAGAGCAATAAAATGTGGCAGAAGTGGAATTCCTAATCGAAAGGGCCTTGGACCCACCGACTTATACTGGAAATCCACTCGTGGATATACAGACAACATGGGGACCTAGACTTTTACCTAACCCAAATACTTAGTGGACATGAGTGCTTTAAAAGCTACCTTTTAAGATTAAACAATGACATTAGTCCGATTTGTCCGACGTGTACAGTGCATATAGAAGACTATGAACATGTACAATTTTATTGCCCTCGATTTTCAAGTACAAGGGAAAAACTAAAAAAAAACACTCGGTGGTAGTTTTACGGTCGATAGTTTAACGACACTCATGTGTCAGTCGACTGATAATTGGAAAGCTGTTAGCTAAGCGTCAGCATCCATAATGACAAAACTGAGACTTTTTAAACAGATAACAAACAAATTATTTCCGTCAGACCGCACAATGGAGGAGACTTAAATGTCCTGTGCCTCCCACGAAGTAATACTTAATCAGTGGTACCGTGGGAGAGCCTTGAGTTACTATAACAAAAGGCGACCATATTGGTGCTGCGTAGTTGAGGACCGGCTGGGGTCCTGGGGACAGCGGATGTCCTCTGTTTGCCACTCAGAGTGAGTGGGGGCGCGGATCCACTTCCTGTGAGTCTTAAGGCCTGAGTAGGTCCTAAGATGGCTCCATCCATTGCATATATTACACCCGACCAAGGTGTAATTTGGATCGAGCCTTTTTGCGCAAACGCAGCAGAAAAATTCGTCTGGGCCCGGGTTTCACTCAATGCCAGCACGACTCAATAGGATACGGAGCAACCCTGCTGCAAGGCACTGCTCCAGTGACGACAAACACAGATTAACACTTATCGATTCAAACGGGGTTAGATCGCCGAAAAAATCGACTGTCGTGGGAATTGGCTCTACGCTGGATTGGTCATGTTGTCCGAATGGACGAAAACACTCCAGCCCTGGAAGGATTCGACGCAGTACCTGGGGCAAGCAGAGGAAGAGGAAAACCTCCACTCCGTTGGAAGGACCAAGTGGAGAAGAACCTGGCTTCGCTTGGAATATCCGATTTGCGCCACTATTTGCTAAACGAAACGACTGACGCGCTGTTGTTAACTCGGCTATAATCGCATAAGCGGTGTCTACGCCAGTAAAGAAGAGGATTGCTAAATAAAGAAAGAGGAATTATAGCGAAAAATAGAAATTTCAGCGAATCGCTCATATCCATTTCCTCATAATGGTTAGCACATGAATGATGCTCACTACGAGTGCAAAAGGTAATTTTTAAAATATCAATTTCTTACTCATAAATCCTGCAAAAAGTGTAAACTGTAAATTTGTTTAAATGTTTACAGTTTAATTTGAAGTGAAAAATGTGCGTAAAGTGTGTTTAATATGGTGAAAAACCTCCTAAAATGTTCGAATTTTAGGAATTTTCGAACTTTAAGCTCGAATATCTCGCTTGCGGTACCTATAGCCTTCAGCTTTCCTTCAAATCACGACGCCAAAGAAATCAGAATTGTGCCCCCAGTTTAACCCCGAAATCCGGGGATGCTATTCTCATATTCAATTTGGGTTGTGTTTAGTATCGCGCCGGTTAATTTTGGCTCACCGTACCTAAATGAGAGAACCAAAAGGAAAATTTTAAACACGCATGTATGCTTAAATTATCGAACTTTGTTTTAAAATATATTTTATAAAAATCGGTTCACAAATTTTTCCACAAATTCACTTTAAAAATGCTATTTTTTGCAAAATTCTAAATATATGCTAATGTATTTTCATCTGTTGTGCATGGTACCAAACCAATTATGGATAAATTTTTATGCACATATATTACTTATGAATTATAAAAACCACTAGTAATGTTTTTAATTACTTTTGATTGTTAATTTCTTTGTAAATCTTTAAATAAAATACACCTTTTTATCCATAGAGTTCAATAATGCGGAAAACCAAAATGACTGCCTAATTTGAACTGTCAAATTACCGAGAAAGCACGAACAAAAGGGAATAAATTAAACCCACTTAGCAATAAATGTATGAAGTGAGCGCGAAAAGGTGGTCAATACTAAAATACTGTAGATTCCGTAGCCGGTGTTGGATCGGCCAGGGTTATTTTTTTAAAGCGCGGCCGAAGGCCGCTAGTACGGAAAGGAATGAAATGCTAAAATACTGTGGAGGAAAAGGTGTTCAATGCATAAATACTGTGGATGGCGTAGCCGGTGTTGGACCGGCCAGGGTTATTTTTTTAAAGAGCGGCCGAAGGCCGCGAGTACAGAAAGGAGTTCTATGCGAAGAACCCTGAACACCCCGGTGTTGGATCGACCAGGGTTATTTTTTTGAAGCGCAGCCGAAGGCCGCTAGTGCGGAAAGGAATGAAATGCTAAGATACTGTGGAGGAAAAGGTGTTCAATGCTAAAATACTGCGGATGGCCAAGGTTATTTTTTTAAAGCGCGGCCGAAGCATAGATGCAATTATATACGTATATACATTGCACTGAAACATTTTGGCTTTCGTTATTTTGATTTCTTGTCCATACAGTTTCAGTTTGTATGGAAAAATTAGCAAAAACACTGATTTTTGGTTATTTTCAAAGGCCTCCCTACAGGTCCATAGGGGATCTAAGGGATCGAGGGGGGGTTTATTAAAAAGTTCGATCCTTCCTCTTTCCAATAAGGGGTCGGGAGGRGGGATAGCCCGACCCTGTTTTTCTCCATAAACGATACTTAACCGGCGCGATACTAAACATTCCCCTTCAATTTTAGCTAGAAAAAACTTCTGAATCCTTTTTTCATAATTAATAAAGAAAAACGAATCACGCGAAAGTACAAACAAAGAAAACGATGTGAAACGCTGAAAAAGCCTTCAGTTTTGTTTTTTAACGTGGGGCAAAGCTGGCTTTCCTCGCAAATATAAACATTCTAAACTTATCAGCCATAAATTTGATAAGTGATTTTTAAATAACTAAATTTAGCTCAAAAATTACAAAATAAATGTGAAATGTGAGCTTATTTCACTGCTTACATTGTATATTTAAATATACATATAAACAATAACGTGAAAAAATTTAGTGAAACTATTTTTTTGAAGTGTAGCCCAAAGCCGACAATACAGAATGAATTCTAATATTCTTTATTTCTTTTGGTTCTTCAGTAAAATATGAACGTAAGGTAGCACTAATTATTAGTTAGAATGCAACCCTTTTGTTATTGTACGAACAAAAATAAATGAACAAAAGTTATTTATATATGTATATATATATGTGTAACGTTACTCACATTTCTAAATCCTACCTGGAACGTCGCTGAATGTTTTTTACATTTCTTTGTATAACTTTAGGCAAATTTTCCAGTAATATCGCACTTTTATATTTGAGAAGCATGATCCATTATTCTCTTCAATATGCCGTATATATTACAGTTCGTTACTAACCCAAATATAAACAGTCCTTTGCCCAAAAAATGCTTTGCCGTTGAGACATATACTCAATAGCGGTGTCGTAGAACTATCGATGATTTCCTTCGAAATATACATCGCTAATTGTATAGCCATCTTAGAAACTGCGTTCACACATGAACTTTTTTGTAATTAATAATAAGCAAATTTTTCACGTCGGGATCACCACGAAAAATTTTTTTAAGAAAAATTAAATTTTCAGTTTTCGTAGCTGTTGGGATTATATCCGAAATCTTTATTTATCACATTTAAAGATGCTAAATATAATGTATTGACTGATTTCGCGATTAGTCTTCCACCATGAAACTAAATCCTAAGTTCGTTCACTGGATTGTTAAAAAAAAGTTTTAATAATGTCTTTATACTTATTTTTATTTCTGTTTCCAAAAACTTAATGCTTTGCTATTCATTATCTTTGTTAACTACTTTTTACTTGTATCCCTTTACATGGTAACACTCTAACTATAACTGTGTCGGAGACACAGTCCGGCAGCCATTGCATAGTAGGCTATCGCTATCAAAACTTCACCGTTCGATCATTCTGGCTACTGCGGACTTCGCTCTACAACAACCCTTTTTTTTTGTTTGTTTTTTTATAGTAGGAGGAAGCATCGAAAGCCAGATGTGGGACTTTAATCCGCTAAACCTAACCTACTCCCACCTTATGTCTCTCCCACGGGACCACTGGACAAAGTATCACTTCATGGGAGAGAAGAAGACGATTAAGTCTCCTCTATTTCAAGGACTGACTGACGCCTAATCTGTTCTAAATGTCTCAATTTTGTCATAATTACATTTGCCGCTTCGCTGACAGCTTTCCACTTTACAGAGGACTCGCACATAAGTGCTGTCAAATTTTCCATCGTAATACTACCTCCAAGGATGGTTTTCAGCTTTCCCTTATACCTGAAAACCGAGGGCAATAAAAGAACACGTATTCAGAGTCTTCTATACACTCCGTACACGTCGGACAGTATTGACTAAAGTCATGACGATACTTGAATAGGTAGCTTCTGAAGCAACCATGACCACTGAGTATTTGGGTAAGGTGGAAATCCAGGTCTCCATGTTGTCTACCTATTCACAAATGTATGTCCGAAATCAGTCGGTAGGTCCACCGTCCTTTACATGAAGTCTGCCACCGTTGCTGCCATATTGCAATGCTTTTTCTTCTCTCTTCTCTTTTTGCTGTGGTAGACGTCTCTGATAGGTTATATATTCGAGCGAATTCATCTCCCTGGATGTCAATCAGCGCCATACTGGCTAATACTTCAGCAGCGTCACTTGAAATGGTTCGGAAAGCACTTATCACCCGTATTGCTGAAAGCCTATGTACTGTGTTAATTGGTCTAGCATATGATTTTGTTTCTAGCGCCTGTATCCATATTGGAGCCGCATACAGGATCACTGAGCTTATTGCCTTGGCTATTAAACATCGTCGGCTGGAACGCATACAGCCTTTATTTGCCATCATTCGAGATAACGCATTACATATTTTATTTGCTTTACTTGTCGCATTTTCCAAGTGGTTCTTGATCTTTAGTCTTGAGTCCACTGTTACCCCAAGATACTTCAACTGCGGCTGTGAAGTAATCTCACATTCTCCTCAATTTTCCTTGAGCTTATGAGCAGGACTTCAGTTTTCTGCTCAGCCAGCTCTAGACTCATGGTAGCAATCCATCGGCGCAGACCATTAATGCTGTCATTGCATTTGATACGGAGTTCATCCAGATGTTTAGATACAGCTACCACTATGAGATCATCCGCATAAGCGATTGTTTTCACATTTTTTGGTTGCGGTATTCTTAACACCCCGTCGTACATCAGATTCCATAGCAGCGGGCCTAAAACCGAGCCTTGCGGTACTCCACTGGAGATAGTATAGCTCTGAGTGCCCTCGTCCGTCTCGTATATCAATCTCCTATTTTGAAAATAACTCATTATAATATTTATCAGATAATGAGGAGACGGGTATCTGTTATCAAACGTGCAAAAGGGCAACAATACTCACATGTGCGTTCGATATGTATGAAATCGATTCTTCACACAGTGAACGTGTGCGACAGGCAAATGGAACATTTCTTGGGATTTGTTTCTAATGTAGCACTTTTATCTATTTCTTTGTATTTCGTTAATAAGTTATTCCAATTTTTATTTTTCCCAATTTTATTTTTCTAAAGACGCAGTCCATTATCCCCAGGAGTTTTTAAATTCATTAAACGATTCTGGACTGCCACCATTTACTCATGGCCAATTGTATGTTATTTTATTGGTCGGAGGTTCTGTAAATTAATTTATATGGCTTTCACAAAAAAAATTAATAGCAAATATCGTTTACTGGGAAGCATTGACTCAAAAAATTATTTTTCAAAAATTAAAACAAAAAATTATATACAAAAAATTTACTTTCATGTCCGTATTTCCTTCATTTAACTAATTTTTAATGATCCCAAAAAACAAACGAGAAAGTATGTGTGGGAGAGAGTATACAAAATTATAACTTTTGAAATGATTGCTGAATACCCGTGTGAAGCCGGAACGGACTGCTAGTTAATATATTAAAATTATCTTATTTTTCCTCTGCAAATGGTAGGCACCTTGTCGTGGTGTAGGGGCTTAACTACAATGCATTTTTATAAGAAGCTGCGTGTGTGCGGCGACCAAGAGTTACCACTTCCTAATCCAGGCAGTTATGCGACTACCGTGTCCACTGGAGGATTTGCAGCCAGGAGGTTAATTCGGCTGTATTCCGACGGAGCCTTCCCAAAACCGAGCCGAATTGGGAAGTAACTGTGCCTTTACCGTGGCATGGGGATCTGACGTGGCGGATCCTAAGTTACCCTTCAGTAACGTAGACCCGATAGCTCATCGTGTTGAGACAGGGTTGTAAGAAAAATATGTGCGACAAATCCAATTCAGAACCCACAATTCAAAACACAATAAGGCAACGGACCAGGACAACGACTACGACAATGAGATGGATATTGGCATCATCGGAGCTGCAGTTAAAGGTGGTACAGGAGCTAAGCGGAAACTTAGCTTCCTTGGCGCAGGGTCTACTGCTATATCTTGTTCGGCTAATGAGGGATAGCGTCAAAATAGCGTACATCCCCGAAATATGAAGGACAGCGAATGTGATCTTCATATCTAAAGTAGAAAGGAAGGACTATTCACTGGCTAAATCTTTCAGACCAATTAGTCTAACTTCCTTCTTACTAAAAATTATGGAAAAGATCGTAGATCATGAATACAGAACAGACAGATCAACCAATACTGCTCTATAAAAGAAACCTCAAATATAGAAAGTTTGTTGGAGGGAGGGGAAGTGATGCTTTGCGCCTCCCTAGACATCGAAGGTGCTTTCGACAACACGTCTTACAAGAGCATAGCCAAGGCACTGGAGAAGAAAAATGTGGCAGCACCGGTGCGCAGATAGATAGAGGCCGTACTGCGCACCAGAATTTCTGAAATCACAGTTAGAGAATTCGTATTGGCACCACAAAAGGCTACCCACAGGGAGGCGTGCTATCCTCCCTGCTAAGGAGTCTTGTCGTGGATTGATAACTGACAGTGGGCTCCAGAGGTAAATTTGAGGTTACTCTCTGCGACATACTATACTATACGAGGCTTAAATCTGGGTTTGAGTTGAACATCAACCCCTCTAAGACGACCATCGTTTCGTTCTCGACGGCAGCACTTAAAGTCATACTTAAATTCACATCGCTCATTTAATGACTGGTCAGGTAGCCAAGCGCACACACTTCTGCAAATGATCGCAGAAGAGTGTGGCAAAGGTAAGGTAATCTAGTCCCAGAGGATGAAAGAGATAAGTGGCACTATACCATTGACCCTTCTCCCAAGGGACAGCATTACCAAAAGGGTTAACTTTGCGAAGACGTTCAAGGTTACCCTTAGTAGCAAGGATGAGTGGAACGACTCCATTCTCGTGCTGCTCCTGATGAATAGTACGATCAAGTGGTACACTGATTGCACGAAAACGTTCGAGGGAATCGGTGCAAGGATCGCAGGATCAGGCACTAAGCTCTCCATACCTATGGGAAGTTTTCCGAGCATTTTTCAGGCAGAAGTCTTTGCCATAAATCGGTGCATAGAGATAGGCCTCCAACGAAACTGTCGTAATGAGGTGTCTTTTCAAAAGAGAATAATTACATCTTAATTTATTTTTCTAAAATGAAAAAACGTTATGAAGGAAATATGTTCTGATTTACCCAATAGTAGTATTTCTGTTTGGGACTGACAATTAAAACTTTTTTTACTTGGGAACTATCTTCTTGAGATCAACATCCAAGTAAACAAGTTGTGTATTTTAGCACTAAAGACAATACTGCATAAATAGTTAAAAAAAAAATGTTAATATCCTCTTTTGAAAAGGCACTCCTCATTTGCTTGAGACAAGCTTAAAAAAATAGAACTGTATGAAACCAATATTATTTTATCTATTCCACCTATGTTCACTTTTATTCATTATAAAACACTATTGTTTTTTTAATTTTAAACAATTTGAGATATCCTGCATACGAACAAATGTCTTGGACGTACAAATGAACAATTTTAGTATTAGAGGAGGTTCTCCAGATCAAGAATATAGATGAAAACTACCATTATTTGAAGTACGTATTTTTTCGATTTAAAATTAGTTTTACACTTATATTTATTTTGCATTTTTATGTCCACTAACACTTCACTAATTCGTTTGAACAATTTTTTGTTACATTATATAGCGTGAAAACAGTTTTATATCCATATTAATATGGACAAGCTCCTCTATTCGACCAAACCCATCAAAGAACTGCAACGAGTAATAAATTTTTGTTCATAATCGAGTATTGATCCGTTACTCTGTCTGATTCTCTCAGTGCGATTCATGTACAGGAATCGAACCGTTTACGTTCAAATCAGCGAGAGAGAACCACTTTGAATCACTAGCGATCAGCTTGTAAGATGTTTATGAACGTTCGAATTAGCAGAAAATAGCCGTAATGATTCCGTTTGTATATCATCCCCTAAACACTGATTTACTCGTGCACTTCTTTTCTATTTCAAATATATATGTATGTACATATATACATATGTTATATATATAATGGAAATTCCATCGAGTATAATTTTTGTAATGCTGTACAAATCTTGCACTATGTGCTGCTGCAATTTTTTATATTTCTGCATCCAAGTGTACACCTAGAACAACCAAGGTGCTTTGACAATTAGCCTTGGTACATTGTTTTGTTTGCGTTAGTACATTCCCAGAGTTGTGCACCATAGCTCTATATCGCACTATGGTCGGAAACATCACTTTTCTTGGCCAAAACTATTAAAATTTAAAATAACGGAATTTTTAACTGGAATTTGAAGTTGCAGTATAATTTAAGTGTTTTTGCATAAAATAATTATTTTTTTTTTAATTATCAACATTTAGAATTAAAATTATTTATTTTTTATTTTTTTTAGTTCTAAATGAGAAAATATGCGATACTTACGAGTAAATATGTTGTTTCTGGAAATTGAAAATATAATTTACACACGTATTTACGAAAATATTAAAATTTTACTAAACTCCTTAATTTAAATACAATTCATTATCCAAAAATGTATTTTCCTGTTCAAGTTCTTCTGGATAATCGTCCTCGTCGCCCTCGTCGTCATCCATATTTTCTAAATTCTTAGTCGCACATGTTTCACCGATATCCTCACAATACAATAATTCCTTTACTTCTAGTGGCAGCGTTAAACGCTTCTTTTGGCGCACACGTGTATTTAAGCGAAGAGATGAAATTAATGGATCCGATGTGTCCAGAGCTCTATGAAATACATCGAAAAGATTATCAATTCGGCTAGTCTTACGTGCATGGTGCAGTCTGTCGCTTTTATATATTTTATTTCGTGACTCAGCTGCATCCTCTCCGAAGTAACAAACGGGAAGTGGTGTATTCTGCATTATTTGCTTTGAGTGAACTATAACTTTATGTACTGTGGGAGTCATTGGCAACCAGGGGTACTTGCTTTGGTATAATTGACCAGTTTGAAAGCAATACTCTTCAAATTTATCCAAATTTAGAGAAAATTTACAAGATAAACATATTAATATTATTCTCATTCGAAATATTAATTCAGTGTCTACTCCTAAAATTTTCGAAAATTTATCATATTCCGTAAATGCTCTTCGCGACGTGTTGCCGTCATTTGTGGAACTACAACCACCTGCTTTCGGAACATCAACATGAAGACTTAGTTCTTTCCACAACTCATTCCGGATATACTCTTTTCTTATCTTAATTGCATATTTATCTTCCTCCGATCTAATTTGCCATTTCTTTACTTCCATCTTGTATCCTAATTGTAGTACAAACTCAAAAAATCTAATCCAGGAGTGCAGTGGACTAATTCCGTACTTTAGATTTCCATGGATAGGATGAAATTTTACGCTGTTATAATCTGTGTCTTTAACAAAGTCAGTTTGGTTTCCGTGGCACATTTGATTTTGTATCGGTTAAAACATTCAAAACTTTTCCATCTATAACAGTTAAAAACACTCTGAACGTTATTTCGATTATCTTACCAGCTTCGATTTCAACACGTAAGTTTTCAAGCTCTTGAATTTGTTTATTTAAGTCAGCAGCTTCTCTTGTTATCACTTCCTTAGTTTCACTCGTGTATTCTAATTTTAAAGGCCGACAAAATCTTGTGGACTGCTGAAAACAATTATTCCAAATCGGGGCTTCCGCGCTACTTAAGAGTCTCAAGGGAATCACTGTTGTGGCCAAAAGACATGAATCAGCATTTCGTGATGTACTTTGATCAAGGAAAGATTGCTTATTTTGAGATTGACCATAGCTGCTGTCAAACCCGGAGCTTAATATCATTTCCGTTGATATGAAGTTACCCGTAATTGTCGCAAATACTTCCTTTTGCATCACTATAATTCTTTTAGCCGTATGGTTTAAAAGCATTTGTAAAGGAACCTTTGCACATTTGTCATCTACAAGTACACCATCGGGTCTGCACTTACTTTTTATTGGTAATATATTATCATTGGGTGGATAAATATTAGCGTTACGTTCCTTGCTTGAAGTCCGGATGGAACAGTATTGGCTCTTCGAATAATTGATTTCGAGAAGAAATGCTAACGCTTCCTCAACAGACATTACAATAGGTGCTTTTACATCATCGACATATAGCTTCCTAATCTGGGATGGTCTTGATGGACTTTCGATGGTTTCTTTTAAAACAACTGCCAAATCTACGTCCTTCTTTTCGAGCCGAAACTGATGCTGCTTGAACTAACAGACTTGTTTCGTTGTGTTCTGACATCGAGAGGTTTGCTGCTTGTCTTCTCTTACTTCGTTTAGATTTCTCAGAGTATTTAAGTTGCGGCCGTCCAGTTAGTGATAAAATTTTTTCATCTGGGCTTAGTTCTACTGTGCATTCAGTCTCTGTGGAAGTGCTTTCTAAATTTATTTGCCTGTTTATTACAGTTTCTGAACAAAGCCACCCAGAATATTTAATTTTAAAATCATCTAATCTTCTATGACACTTTTCCCGCTTTGCAGACAAATTATTGTTAAGCATTCGTGTTTTTTTTTTTTTGTTAAATACTTATAACATTCATCTGAAATGTTATCGACTCCACATTTTTTTATAAAATAATTTATTAGTGCGTCCTTATTTTTTCCTTTCTTCTGCTTGGTCAACCAAATATTAAAAACTGCTGAATTCTGTAAACAAATGACGACTGAAAAAAAATTTACTCAAAAACCGCAAAAAATCGCAAATCGAGATAAACATTTTCAAAAACTAAACACTTCAAATTAATTTTGGTTTTTAATCTTATGCTTAATACTCCTAAACAAAATGTGTTAAGCTTACTCAAACTTAAAAAATAAAATAAAATCCAAAATGTTAAAGACTTTTGGAAAAAGTTATTTTATTTTTTAGAGTATACAACTTTTGAGTATTATATTTTACAAAATTAATAAACTTACCATCACCTTCGTGTTCCATTTAAACTTTTATTTAACACGCTTTGTTTTCAGCTTTAACAAGCAATTGAAGTAAGCACTATAAAACACCGAAAGCAATTATGTTTACAAATGAAGCAAACAAATTCAACTTCGATGACTCACCGAATAACGGTGAATTGCATATTACAACAACAAAATTCATTTTTGGTTGTTTTGGAGCGTTGACTACTAGATTTCAGAAACAACAACATATTTCGGGACTGCAAACATTTAAACATTTTGACTTTTGGCCACGAAATGAAATTTTCGACCATAGTGTATCGGAGTGTGGTCGGAGTATTTCTTTACAGATAAGTAACTTATTTTCGATGGATAACACTGATTTGTTACCGATTAACTAATGATAATTTTTGAGTGGCATGTCCAGCTCCTTACGTTTGTTTTTTACGCGAACTTTCCATCGTAGCTTAGTGTCAAGCGTCATTCCTAAGCATAATATTTTGCGGAATTAAAGTACGGTTTTCGTGCACCGTCTATGAAAATTGGTAAGTCAGGTTCTTTATTAATTATTTCCCTTAATTCTTAAACTATGCTTGGCATAATTTACTTTGAGCCGTTGTGCTGATTCGACATTTCTCGCTGTCAACGACCCGTCATAACTTAATAAGCAATTTAGTGTTAAAGGAATACGATACCACGAACGTTTATATATAATATATGTATATAAATGTGTGTTTGTATATGTACGATCGCGGTACTGTATTTTGTTATGCTATTTTGTAACTTTTGTATATATGTGTTTATAACTGCAAAATACAAATATTTATGATTTTTTTCTTATTTAAAAAAAGAAATACTTATTCTTATGTTAAGTTGTAACAGCCTGGGAGTGGTGGAGTTATATGATGACGCAACTCCCCCAGCGATACTAATAGAATTCTCCTGAGTTCTTGTATTTATAATTTACAAATCTACTATATAAAAATAAGTCGGGTTTTCCTTCCTGACGCTATATCTCCAGAACATTCGTTGGAAAGGTCTCGGGCTCCGTGAGGTTTATAGAAAAGAAAATTCAGGAAAAATTACAACGGAAAAGCGGGGAAATCTTGTTTTACTTACAGCGCCATCTCTGATACATCGCATGTACTACAAACCAATATTTTAAGTAGATGGCGCCGGTGCGTGATACATGTTTGACAGCTACTCATTGTCTCACCTCAGTTAATTTCATGTAACAAATCGCTCTTGTGTTCATTGTGAAATTGTGAAATATTAAAAAAAATAAGTTATTCGTTTCCTAGCATTTCAATTGGAAACCATCAAATCAATCACGTGTATTGTGGATTTTTTTAAATTAAATTTCAACAGCAGGCATTTGTCTTTAAGGTGGTAAGTTGAACGGTGTAAATCATGTGGATCGTGCAAGTTGAGGCTAAATTCACCACTCTGTCCATGGCCCAAAATGCCTAGAGGACGACTTGCGAACAACGGCCGCCGCACAAGACATGCAAGCCAGCAACAAGTGTATTCACAAAACTTAAGCGAAAAAAGACAAAATATAATGAGAGAAAATGCCCGATTGAGACAACGCGTGAGGACACGAAGATCATTGGCATCATACAATCGCTTGGCATTCCAATATGATCCCACTGCGAACTACAGTGATGATGAAAATTTAGATATTGGACCAATGACGACTATATGCCGATATTGCAATGCGTTAAAGTTCAAAAGAGAAACGGCTGGATTGCGCTGCGCTAGTGGAAAAGTCAAACTGGATCCATTACTTAAACCACCACAGCCACTGAAACCATTGTTCGATGGAAGTGATCCCGATTGCACCCATTTTCTTCAACACATACTTGAATACAATAATTGCTTTCGCATGACTTCCTTTGGAGCTAATATCATTCGAGAAGGCGGCTTCATGCCGACTTGCAAAGTAAAAGATGCAACACACATAATCAATCACTCACACTTACACAATGAATTGCAGCTCATCAAAACTACATATACACCATACACAACACCATCACACGATCAGAAGTTACAAAGTATTCTTTAACAAATGATTGTTTGCAATTATAGATACAAAGACAAATATATCATTTGCATGGTTCAATGGTACTAACACCAGATGGACCACATCAGTTTCTGCAAATATATTTCTCAGCTGAATTTGCGGTGCCATATACAGGGAACACAACAGTTAAAAAATGAATTATTGAACAGTTGCAGGCATTTTATTACGGTAATAATGTTGTGGTTAATATGTTCAACACAGCATTGGAACGAATGCCATCAGATACGCACAAATTTGTCATAACAGCCGATTGTACCCCAACAGGTGAATATGTGCGAATATTCAATGCACCCACCGTTAATGATGTTGCTGCAATTATTGTTGGCGATGCAACTAAATCGCGAGACATTGTCGTTCAGCGAAGAAGCAATATCATGCATCGTGTAAACGAGACATATCGTTTGTAAGATGCGTTACAATATCCAATCATTTATTGGCATGGGCAAGACGGATACGACATCACATTGAAGATGGTCAATTTAATTACAGGTACAATATTTACACAGTAATTATTGCTATTATTGGTTTCCATTAACAATTCATTTAATTTTGCATATTTAGGCGTATCAACGAATGAAAATATAAGCGCAATGAATTACTATGCGTATCGTATGATGATTCGTACGCATGAGGAGAATGTCGTTCTGAAGTGCCGTCGGCTATTCAACAACTCGCTGTCGACATGTATGTTAAAGTCGGGACCAAACGTTTAGCGTTCCTCCGATTCAATCAGGCAAAGCTACGATCTGAGGACTATATACACTTGCGTGATGCTCTTCATTCAGATGGTGATGTACAGAATATTGGACGTCTGACGATTCTTCCATTATCTTATAGCAGAAGTCCACGCCACATGCACGAATACGCTCAAGACGCTATGACGTATGTGCGAAGTTATGGAACTCCGGATTTATTTATTACGTTCACATGCAAACCGAAGTGGACGGATATTGAACGTGAGTTGAAACCGGGCCAAAAACCGCAAGATTTCCATGACATAATCATCAGAGTATTTCAGCAAAAACTCAAGGTTATGATGGATGTGCTTACTAAGTATCGAGTTTTTGGTGACACCGCTAAAGTACTGTGGCGATTATTGCCATTTCAAATTCATGAAAGATATCCCACAGTTGTACATTTAGCAGTGCATTTGGAAAATGGTCAAAGGGTTTACTTCACTGAGGCTAATGCGGCACAACGAGCTGAGAGACCACCATCGACAACAATGACTAGCTTCTTTGCAATGTGTGAAGCAGATCCATTCTCAGCGACGCTGATTTACATACGTTGAAATGCCCAGGTATTAACACTTGGATTCAATCAACAAAGAAATTACAACGTCGCAAACAAGGAACCTCAGTTCCGGATTGGCCACAGGTGTTTTCCGCTGATGCACTAGGTCGCATGTTTATCATACAAATTATGAATGTTTTTATTTGCGACTGCTGTTGGTAAATGTACGTTTACCAAATAAATTTGCGCATTTGAAAACTGTCCATGGCCACCAATGCCAAACATATCGAGAAGAATGTCAACTATTGGGTTTGCTGGAAAACGATTCTCATTGGGATTTAACACTTGCGGATTCAGTTCTTTCTTCAAATGCGTACCAAAATACGAACACTGTTCGCAATTATCATCATCACATGTTTTTCTTCACAACCAAGTCAGTTATGGAACAAATACAAGGAACACATATGTGAAGATATCTTGCATCGCTTGTGCGTTTAAACGAATAATCCTGACATCCAAATAACCGATGAAATCTACAATGAAGGATTGATTCTGATTGAGGATTGACTATTGCAAACAAGCTTCTGATTGAAGTAGGAGTAGCGCCAAATCGATCGATGCACGATACATTCAACCAAGAATTAAATTGAGAGCTGCAATACAATGTTGATACATTGCAGGAATTCGTTCGAAATAATGTTCCGCAATAATGAGCAGCCAAAACAAGTATACAAGACATTAATGCAAGCGGTGGACAATAATTCCGGTGGTCTTTTCTTCCTGGACGCACCTGGAGGAACAGGGAAAACATTTGTTATTTCATTGATTTTGGCCACTATTGGATTAAGATGTGACATAGCTTTGGCGTTAGCATCATCTGGAATTGCGGCGACTCTTCTAGATGGCGGTCATACTGCACATTCTGCGCTTAAGTTGCCACTCAATTTAAACACAATTGATACTCCAACAGGCAATAATTCGCGATCCAGTGCAATGGGAAAATTGTTGATGCAATGCAAACTTATTGTTTGGGATGAGTACACAATGGCACTTAAGAAATGACTTGAAGCACTTAACTTCACACTGAAGGATCTTCGGCGAAATAACAACATCTTTGGCAGCTTGATTGCATGCGATTTCAAGCAGACGTTGCCAGTAACTCCCCGTGGAACGCCTGGAGATGAATTGAATGCTTGCCTAATCCCTTCAGGAATAAAGAAAAAACATTATTGCTAACCACTAATATTAAAATATACCAACGACTTTTGCCGATTTGTAGACCCTCAAAAGGCTGTTATTGAAAATGTTTTCCCAAACATTAGTGAGAATTATTAGAATTATGCTTGGTTAAGTCAAAATCATTAATTTTCACATGGGCAGTTATACGTTGCGTGTTCCCGAGTTGGGAAACCATCCGCTTTGTTTGTGTTAATGTAAGGCCAAAAAACAAAAAATGTGGTTTAACAAAGAGCAATTCAATGAAACGGATAATTTGCGGACACGTATAACGCTTCGATTCAGATTTACTTTGGATTCACTTTCATTTACTTAGAGAAGTTCAACTAAATAACACTTCATTTTTCTAATCGAAATGAATTCATTACTGTTGTGAAATGAAATAAAATGTTTTTCATCTTTTAATCAGCAAACGAAATGTTACATAAAACGAGGCCATCTGGTGACGAAATGGAGTTCGCCGGGTTTGCTAGTTTAATTATATAATTATTATTTAGAGCGATTTTTTTATCATTGCAGTTCTGTTTTCTGTTTTTTACATCATTATTGGTATTTCTTACTATCATTTACTTCTATTATTGTGGTTTTGTTATTGTATATAAATTTACATGTATTTGAAAATATACAGCTTTTACATAATTTTATATTTTTGAATGATTTTATAACAACTTTTTCTTTTTTATTAATAAGTATTTTATTTTTATTTGGTAACGGAGTTATTATTTGAAATTAGGTTAAAAAAGTGTTCGGTAATTGAATGGCAAACATTATTGTTTGATATTTGTATACTACTACTCCTTCTTCTTCTTCTTAATTGGCGTAGACACCGCTTACGCGATTATAGCCGAGTTAACAACAGCGCGCCAGTCGTTTCTTCTTTTCGCTACGTGGCGCC
>NW_017536008.1:464521-473623 GCF_001853355.1 Bactrocera latifrons | reverse complement strand
GTTCGGCTGTCTGTTGTGATTGCAGCTTCTCGACGTCGAACCTTCCTTGCGTTTGATGGCGTGCGTTTTTTGCTGCACAGAGGCGCGTGCGAATCTTCGATGCAACAAGATAGTGGTCCGAGTCGATGTTAGGACCTCGCAGTGCACGCACATCTAAAACACTGGAGACGTACTACTACTCCTACTTTTGGCAATTTTAATTTCTAAAAATCAATTTCATATTTTTCAATTTCTTCTCTAGTTAACATACTTGGGTGCACCATATTGTACTTCGTCGCCGCTAGGTTATCTTGTATTTTTTGAATTTTATGTTCTATTTTTTAGTTTGTTCATTGGTCATTATACAAAAAATTTCGTTCAACTATATTTTGTTCTTTGGTTATTCCATTTAGAGATTTTATTATTTGTTTCCTGTCTATTCTATGGTCTCTTTCAACAGGTTTTATGATCTATTGAAATGTTCACTAATAACAATTTGTTTACTTAAACTTTCAATAGCATAGGTTATAGTCGCCTCTTACGACCGGCATCACCTACCATGGGCATATTCTTGGAAATCCCAGCACCCACTGGGTTATTACATAAATTATGCAATAATATCTTTTTTGTGTCTCATTTTATTTTTTGTGAGTATTTTTATCCTCAATAAATGCCCTTAAACGATGAAGATACATCCCTCTCGTTTGAGTTTTCAATATTTTCCAATTTCATTGGTCTTTTAATATTCGTCGGATGAACGTTCTGTATTGGATTAATTTGGTAATACGATTGATCTTTATTCCGTACTCTTTTGTAGTTCTTTATCCTTTTTCCCTTGTTTCTATATAGTCTCCACTTTCTTTGTTCCTTTTGCCTATACTGTTTTTTTTGAACGTTTCCATTCGCATCTTTAAAACATTGAAAGACACTTCATATCTTGCCATTTGGGGTGCGCATTTGATGGTAGAATGGTACCGTTATAATTTCCTACAACGACCTGCATTCTCATCTCTGTTGAAAGATCAGGGTCCTCAATTCCTGTTAGTTTCTCCAACAAGGTTAAGTGCAATCTCTCTACATCCGCATTTCCTGTATGGTTCATTATAATTTCATTTTTATTTTCAGGGGTTTCTGTTAATTGAAGTTTTGGTTTTATTGGAAATATGATAGGATTTGATTTGTGGGCATTTTTGGCAGTTGTTTATTAGTAGCTGAATATGTTCCTTATTTGTTTATGTACTTCCTCTTCTCTTCTATTTCTCAGGCACTTTTTGTGCATTTTACGAATTTTAAATTTCTGTCTTGAGCTAAAACTTCAATGAGTAATTTCTGAATTTTATGATAATCCGCTTCAGATACTTCGAAAAATATTGCCACAACTCCGATTCCTATTATGAATTTTTTTAGTGTCCTTGTTCCGTTTTTCCTCATCCATTGGCTTTATTTCCATTATTTCTCTTCCATGGAGTCTTTGCAACTTTTGGGCTATACAAGTATATCAATATAATTTGAATTTTGTATTTATTTACAACTTCTTCTTTAATTAGGAAGTGTTCAAGCAGTTGTTCATCTGCTGAATGAATTGTTTCCGACAATTCCAGGTTTGATTCATTGTCATTACCTTCTTATATTTTTGATGAGTTCTCATTTCGGCTCAAGAAATCAGCTACGACGTTATTTTTCCCATTTACATATTCCATTTCAAAATTGTGTTCCTACAATTTCAATAACCATCTCTGATGGCGTTGAGAAAATTCTTTTCATTTATATTTATTAACAAGATATTTGATTGGATAATGATCTGTTATTATTTTAACTTTATTGCCACATATGTATATATGGTCGATAATATATGTTATTGAAAAAATTACCGCTAAAAATTCGTTGTCTGTAGTTCAGTATTTTTGTTCGTGATTATTTACTGTTCTTGAAATGTAGCACACTGGTTGGCCTTGCTTGAAACCACTGCACCAATGGCATAGTCACTACATAGCATTAGTTGTGATACTAAATTCTTTATCATACCCTGGGAATTCTAGAATTGGGTGAAACGAAATTTGTGCTTTTAAGTTCTCAAAGCTTCCAATATATTGCGGATCTTTGGCATTTATTTTGTTGCCTTTTTTCAAATATTTTATCATGGGATTATTTATTTTTGAATAATCTTTCATGAATTTACTATAGTAACCTGTTGCTCCTAAAAATCCTTTTAATTGTTTCTCAGTTTTTGGTATTTGTACCTTTTGGAGTGCAATTATTTATCTGGATTATGCTTGATGCCTTCTTTTGTTAATATGTGTCCTAAAATTTAGTTTCTCTTTGAAGAAAACTGGCATTTTTCAAACCGAAAGGCATTCGGACGTATTCATATAGTCCTGCCGGAGTAACAAAAGCTGTTTCCTGGATGTCGCTTTCTGGCATTAAAATCTGGAGGTAACCTTTTGCTAAATCTATTGTACTAAAGTACTGTGCTTTGTCCAATTTATCTAAGATTCCTTCGACATTTGGTAGAGGATACTTATCGTCTACAGTTAATTGAGTTAACCTCCTATAATCAACTACTAGCCTGAATTTATGAATTCCTGAATTTTCTATCTTCTTTGCTACTATTAAGATTGGTGAGCTACAGTGCGGCTTAAAGTACAAATAAGAAAACAAAAATTCTGCTACTAATTCAATATATATTTTTTATTATTAAACAAAACAAAGATTTTCGAATTTCATTGTGATTCTTCTAATATAATAGTGATATAACGATAAACAGGAGCGAATTTCGTTTAGCTGAATGTTTCAATAATACTAAATAGAAATAAAATTAAAAAGTTAGTAAATACTTAATATTTTATTTCGCCATCATTACATTTTATTAAATCGAAAATGTGATTTGTCATACTTTTTATTGGTTTTATTAAGATATCTTCATGTGTTTTTTCCCAGCTGTCCTTATGTGCCCTCTTCAGTTCAAAAACTCTGCTAAATTTGCGACAATTTTTATAAACGTCTCTTGTCAGAATATCCCAAGGTTTCTCGATTTCATTTAAGTCTGGACTGTCGCGAGAGGTGGAAAGCTGTTTTATCCTGATGGAAAATTGGTTCTTCTTGGTGACAGCCCTCAAGAAATGAGATTAATTCTGATTCCAACATATCCGCGTAGATTTCAGTATTAATTTTTGTTGGAACATAGCATATTCTGGATCTTCCATAATAAGAGAAGGCTGCCCAAATCATAACACTTCCACCACCAAAGTTCCCGCTCAACCTTGGTTCCTATTTTGCTTTTAAATCATGGTAAAGGTTACCCATTTTTTCTCGTCGGAAAAAATTACATTTTTCCATTCTGACGTCCATTTCATGTGCGTTTTTGCGATTTGCATTCTTGCGGGCTTTTGTCAGTGCCGGTGCTTGTTTTCCAGTTTCCATTCCAGTGTTTCCACAATGTTTTGCATTGTGTTTAAAATTTTCTGAACACGACATTTTTTAATGGGGAGATACAGGTCCCGCTTTAATTTGTGAAGCGGTAAACTTTTTCTTTGTTGGCAGGTCCTTAATTTGACCTGTAATTTTTTTCTTTTTTTTCTTCTGGGCATTATTCTTTCCCAATCTTAAATTATCTTTGATAACTTTCTCATATCTCTGAATTTTTAAAGCAATTTGCACATTACTCATGCCGTTTTGTTTATGCGCCGTTAAAACAGCTTTCTCTTCACTTGACAATTAGCATGGCTTTAAAGGGATTAAAAAAAAAACATAATAACTTAGATGAACCCAATAAATCCATACAGTTTCAGTTTTAATATTATTTCTAAAAAAAATGCAAAATACCTCTTTATGTCTTTATAAAATGACCTTTACCACCTTTTCGGCTAAACGAAATGTGCACTGAAATTAATACAGATTACCTCTTTTTACTAACAATTTTTAAAGTATGTATATGTAAGCTAATTACAATAAAAATATAAATGGTTACGAAAGCAAAACGCAAAATATTCGCAGCCGACATAAAGTACCGGAATTACGTTAAATAATAGGAACAACTAGCCATTCGGCTAAACGAAATGCGTTCACTGTATATCTACTGTGGCTTTTTCTAATTATTAATTGCTCTTCTAATTCACAAATTTATCGCCTTACTTCCCTTCATGTTTGGAAGGTAATCTGTATATTCTTGAATTTATTTGTCGATCCGTTACTGTTTTTATTTCGTGCACTACTGCCTTTGCGGTGCAGCATGTTCCCTCCTTTATAAATAAGTTTATTAAAAGATTTCCTATCAATAAATCATATGGTTTATTAAAATCCATTAATAACCATCTAATTCTGGCGTTTTCCGGATATTTAAATTCCGTTTAAAGTATTTATCATAGTGCTTTCACTTTCAAGCACTGACAATTTAAATATTTCAAAACTAGATGTTTTCATTATGCTTATTGTTAAGCCTGAGTCAACCAGAGCATGCAAATGTGTTTTAGAAATCGTTAATACAATTGAATCATCGACCATGATCGGCTTAATTTACCATCTAATAAAAATGAAATTCTTTTCTGAAGCTAATCAAAACTTTTAGTTTCTGTTTTGATGTTCTCATAACAAATTTAACCAAATGGTAGATGGTAGATGGCTCCAAATTACTGCAGATGACATGCAAGTTTTACGTTTCAGAATGAATCACAGTACTGGCGAACCATGGCATTGTCACAGCTTAAGGAAAAAGTCAAAATGTCAGCAGAAATATGCGCGAGATATATTACGTCCATATGAATTGCCAGTTCTTCGAAAGAAACCAATAGCGATTTCTGCTGAAAAGAAAAAAGACTTGTTAGCAATGGCGGTCTATTTGCCTAATCAAGATGATGAGTTTTATAGGGAGATTTGTAGTTAAGTTAGATACTGAAATTATGAATTTTTATTTTTTTTTCAACTTCTTACATGAAAACTTAATCGCCGCTTTGTTTCTTTTTCTTTATTGAAATAAAAAACTGAAATAGAAGCATTATTGTTTAACGTATTATTACGATTTACCCCAGAACATGTTGGTTCTTTAATAAAATCTGTAATACCATCACATCCATTTTTTGTAGTTGAAATGAAACAAAAGTACTTCAAAATTTTGATATTCTTCCTAAAAATATAATAAATGATACAAAATGCAAAATAAGTAAGGAGCGATGGTAGCAAATAACTAACGACGAACCGTATGTTTTAGATTAAGAACTAGTAATGATATTGAAGAAATTTGGTCAAACTATATTAAAAAAAAAAAACGAGGAAGAAATTTAAATAGAAACCTTTACGAAAGGATAAGTAGTAATTAGTTGCGAAAAGATGAAGGATCTCTTGGCAATGGTACCCTTGTTGTAAATTTTGTAATTATTGAAACTTTATATTTTCCTTTAACCAGTAAAATTGAACTCGATATTTAATTTTTAATTGTCACTATCAGTGTGGAAAAACGTGTTATCGTTGTTACAAGCAAGGCGTTTACAACGTTATTCCATTAAAAAAAATTTAAACAGCGAACCTTGTTAATACTGTTAATTTTTTTGTTTAAAACTTTTGTAAAATATTAACAAAAGATGTAATATAAATAAATATTTAAGCAAAAACTATTTAAAAAATAATCCAAGTGTTTAAAACGTTTTTCTTCTCTGTTGAAAAATTCCAAATTTGGCGCTTACAACGTTATTCGAGGCGATGATTTAATTATAATTTTATTTTCTCAAGATCAAGAGGCTAGTTTGTAAAAAAAAACTTTCCGTTTGTATCGGATTCTTGTAGATCACCTCTTCTACTCATTGTGTCCACGTCTATGGGTTCTATGTAATTGTTGTCTACTATTTTCCGAGTCTTTGCTGTCTCGAGTAATTAAAATAGTTTTGATTAGTTTGAATTTGCCGTGAATAATATTTAGGCTGTTCACGATAAGGTGGTTATCGGGTTATGTGGTTATGTGATTAAGTAAACAACAAGAAAATTCGGTATGACAAAATAACCAACTTTGACCAACCCAGACCCTTGTTTACAGACTATGTGGTTGTTTGCTTATTTCCAGTGTTAGAAAGTCGTTGGAGTTTTACTAAATGGTAGCACAAAAAATAAATAAAACTAAGCGAATGGCAATTCCATTTATATTTTCTAATTGGAAATTCTGCTATTAACAGCTGTTTTTTGTTTACAATTGCATTGTGACACTGTTCAGGGAGCAAGATGTCTGCAAATTTTATACAAAGAATCTTTTGAACTCTTAAAATTTGGATTATTTAATAAGCACATACCTTCAATAAAGTCCATTTCCTGAATAGCAGAACTTATTTTAAATTCAATTATGTTACTTTTTAAACTTTGTTTAGGCATTTTATAAGTAGAAATTTCATTGAACTTAAAATGTAAACAACGAACAGCTGCTTGTGTAAAAATAAGCATATAAGAGAGGTTATTTTTAATCTAATAACCACATAACCCGATAACCACCTTACCGTGAACAGCCTAATTTATGACTGTCTTGTATGGTTATTTTGTTGTCCATAGAAACTCATAGGATTGTGGACGATACTGCTGTCCTGAGAAATTTTGGTTTTGTGAACGATATCCTCCCTTCGAAAGAAGCCAGTTATTGTAAATCTTTTTCCATTCTTTGCCTAATTGACAATTGGTTATTGGCAGATTAAGATTAATTATTTTTTTTTGTTTTCAAATCACAACTTTTAAAACAATTGCTTTTGGCAAAATGATTTTGTATAATTGTATATTCTGAAGTTAATGAGTTTAAGCGAGTATAGGTGTACATATTTTTAAATTTTAATATTTTAATATCTATACTGTAATATGTATTAGGGTTTTTGTACCTTGCTGTTGGTGTTGCTGCCTTTGATGATAATATTGATTGTTGCTACTGTTACTGTTATTGTTGCTTTTGCTGCTACTACTGTTACTATTGTTGTCTTTGCTTGCTGCCTTTTCTTTCCCAAGTTTTACGCACAATTCTTTCTTATGTTTGAATTAATGCAGTGTTTTTTCTATTGTTTCATTGTTTTTTTTCATATTTTTATTTCTGTGGCGTTATTCTTTTCTTTTATTTTAAGCAAAATTCTTGCTTACTCTTGAATTAGTGCACTGTTTGTTCTATTGTTCTATTGTTTTAATGTTTTTTTTATATTTTTATTTGCTGAAGAAGAATTGTTTCACCTTTCAATTTGATCACAGTAGTATTTTTTGTTTTAATTAAATAAGGTTATTTATTAAATTGAAACAAGAACTGGGTTATTTTACGAAGGCCAACTGAGCCAGTGAATTTTTCTGTTGTAGTAACAGAAAGATGTATTTTTATGAATAAAAAGACGTCGAATTAACGTACTGTGCGATTTGCCGTCAGGTTTTTTATTAATTATGTTCTTTAATTCTTAAATTATGCTTAGCATAATTTACTTAGAGCCGTTGTGTTCATTCGACATTTCTCGCTGTCAACGACCCGGCATGACTTAGTAAGCAATTTAATGTTAATGTAATAGATACCAAGAACTTTTATAGATTGTACATATATGTATATAAATGTGTGTTTTGTTTTGCTATTTTGCTACTTTTGTATATATGTATTTACAATTGCAAAATACAAATATTTGTGTTTTTATTTTATTATTTAAGAAAAAAGATACTTATTCTTACATTTAACTGTAACAGCCTGGGAGTGGTGGAGTCATCTGATGACGTAACTCGCGGAATCGGCGGTAATCACGTCGTAAGCAGGGGATTTTTTTCAGATTTTTGATTTCCTCACTTAGCTCACTGCTTGTGCAACTTGAGATGTCTTCGATTTCTTGACTGGAAGCAGTAGGATAATCTACGTTTCATATGGCAGAATATTTTAGCTAAATAATCCGAAAATACTTTTGCTTTGTTTGAGTCGTCTCTGGCCAAGCTATCAGCACTTATTTTAATGGGACATACATTAGCTTCTGGTGTTTGGTTCGCCGAGAATGCGTAACTTTCGGTTGACTTTATAGACTTCTCTCTCCCTTGTAGTCGTAAGCCGTGAAAACCAGTACGTGTTCTTTGCGTTGAATTTCCCACCGATTATGTATCTATACCTGTGTCTGTTTATTAAGTGTAGATACTCTTCAAATTGGATTTGATGCCTTGGAGGACTGTACACAGAGGTAAGTGAAAGTGGACTTTTAACTCCGGAAATAGTCACTGTTGTAGCTTGAAACTTATCAGTTGAAAATTTTTCTTTTTCCAAATATTTAATCGCTCATCATTGTCGCTTTATAATTTTTTGTGGCTAATTGTGTTAGCTCCTATTTTCTGAACTTTTTTGGCAAAAAGTCACCCTCGATAGCTGGCTGGATGTGCTTCGTAACAGTTACAGCATTTAGGCTGCTGTTTCTCTTGTGGCTCATGATACCACACATCTTAGGCAGTTTTACCGGTTCAATACTAACAATTGAGTTTAATATAGTTTTGGTTTCGTAAATATTTTTTATGCTCTCCATGAGATCGAATGTTACCAAAAACATGTCGAGGGGACTTTTAGCTTTCCATTGTAGACGATTGACAGCACTCAGTGCATTTAATCGTTTCTTTTTTAAGTCATTAATAATCGATTTCGGATCATAAAATTGTGCGAATTTTCCACAATAACTCTAATTTGCCGCGTTTGCTTATTTTCAAAGCTACCACGATATATTTCTACACGAAAGTGCTTTGATATGCATCTGTAGTCCTCTATATTTAACTTAATGGCAACATTGTTTTTTGCTTCTGATTTTGCAAAAGCATATAATTTCTGATAATAACTGCCGTTGGCATCTCCAGACACCATAATTGGCGGAGGTCGCGAACTATTTTTTGCGGTAAGCGGTTTTGATATGGCGTTATTTGCTTTTTACTGAAGATTAGTAGAATACTCTGCTTTTCGTTTTTAGCTGGTCTTTGGTTTAGAACCCATTTCGTTTCTCTAGCCAGTTCTTCCTCATCCGTTGAGAATTCAATCTTATCTTACAAATTCAGAGTTTTCTTAACATCAGTGTACTCTTCTTCGTCTTGATTGGCGTAGTCACCGCTTACGCGATTATAGCCGAGTTAACAACCGCGCGCCAGTCGTTTCTTCTTTTCGCTACGGGGCGCCAA
>NW_017536008.1:462623-464326 GCF_001853355.1 Bactrocera latifrons | reverse complement strand
TTTAATTCGCTGAACTATGTCAATGTCGTCGTATATCTCGTACAGCTCATCGTTCCATCGAATGCGATATTCGCCGTGGCCAACGCGCAAAGGACCAAAAATCTTTCGCAGAAATTTTCTCTCGAAAACTCGCAACGTCGACTTATCAGTTGTTGTCATCATCGCAGAGGCTTCTTAGTTCTGCAGCTCGAATTATTTTCTCCAGAAGCAGGTTGAAGAAGTCGCACGATAGGCAGTCGCCTTGGCTGAAACCTTGTTTGGTATCGAGCGGCTCAGAGAGGTCATTCCCGACTCTGCCGTATTAGTTTTGCGAGAATACCAAATTCAGACATCGCGACATAAAGGCAGCTCCTTTTCGTGCAGTCGAAAACAGCTTGGAAATCGACGAAGAGGTGGTGTGTGTCGACTCTCCTTTCACGGGTCTTTTCCAAGATTTGGCGCTTGGTGAATATCTGGTCGGTTGTAGATTTGACAAGTCTAAAGCCACACTTATAAGGTACAATCAGTTTGTTGACGGTGGGCTTTAATCTTTCACACAATACGCTCGATAGAACTTTATATGCGATGTTGAGGATACTTATCCCACGGTAGCTGGCGAAGATTGTGGGGTCTCCTTTTATAAGAATTGGGCATAGCACACTTAAATTCCAATCGTTGGGCATGCTTTCGTCCGACCATATTTTACAAAGAAGCTTATGCATGCTCCTTGTCAGTTCTTCGCCGCCGTGTTTGAATAGCTCGGCCGGTAATCCATCGGCCCCGCTGCTTTGTTGTTCTTCAGGCGGGTAATTGCTATTCGAACTTCTTCATGGTCGGGCAATAGAACTTCTGCTCGTCATCGATTGGAGAATCGGGTTCGCCTTCTCCTCGAGAGGTGTTCCCTCCATAATTTAAGTATGCTCTGGGCATCGGTGACAAGATCGCCTTTTGGGGTTCTAGAAGAGTATGCTCCGGTTTTGAAACCATCTGTAAACCGCAGCATTTTTTCGTAGAATTTTCGAGCATTACCCCTGTTATCAAGCTCACTCACTTCGGCCTCTTTCTTTTTCTGTCTGCAAATGCGTCTCGCTTCCCTCTTTATCTCTCGGTATCTATCCCATCCCTCACGTGTTGTGGTCGATCGTAATGTTGCGAGGTAGTCTGTTTTCTCTCCGCTGCGACACGGCACTCCTCGTCGTACCAGCTGTTCTTTTGTACTTTCCGATAACCAATGGTTTCGGTTGCAGCTGCACTTCGAAATGCCGTCGCACAGTTCCCTTATACCGAGTTGTTGACGAGTGCTCTCAGAGAACAGGAGTGCAAGCGGAGTAGAAAATCGTTCGGCTGTCTGTTGTGATTGCAGCTTCTTGACGTCGAAAATTCCTTGTGCTTGATGGCGTGCGTTTTTTGCTGCACAGAGGACCTTGGAGCACACGCACATCTAAAACACTGGAGACGTGTCTTCCATCTATCACAACATGGTCGGTCTGGTTAGTGGTTTCGTCGTTCCGGAGACAGCCAGGTAGCTTGATGTATCTTCTTATGCTGGAATCTAGTACTACAAATAACCATAATTCGGGCCCCGGCGAAGTCGATCAGCCTCAACCAATTTGGGGATGTTTCCTCATGGAGGCTGAATTTACCGACCGTAGTGCCAAGGATACTTTCTTTGCCCGTTCTTTTTGACATCGTGGCGGGGCAGCTCTCATAAGTGCGCTCCTAGC
>NW_017536008.1:458439-461233 GCF_001853355.1 Bactrocera latifrons | reverse complement strand
AATGTGTTATGCGCAGCTAACTGAACTCTGTCAGCAATGTATTCTATTGGTTATTAGACATAGATGTCAGTAGCAAACGGAGGCTTCGCATTTCTTCCACTTTTTGTGTCTCCACTTCCAGCATTTCTTTTCTACCTGCATCCACTCTTTTAAAATTTCTTTGTCCGCAGAGGCTTCTTTTTCCAAAAAACTTAGAACCTCGCACTTCTTTCGATCTGATTTTGATTAGTATCACCGGTTCCACTCAATATATCATATAGCGATGAATCTAAAGTCTCCTGAGGAACGGTCACATCGCTGCGAGTGCCGTAAACATCGTTCATTTCCCCGTAAAATTCCCAGTGGCTGGTAGCTTCTCCTGTTGTATTGTTTCTCTTCTTAACCACGGCTGAATGGGAATTTGGAGTCAACTTCTTTAATATTCTTTCTCACAGCATTAACCATGACCTGAGCATCGACCACCGAGTTAATGCCTTTCAAAATGTCATCTAATGTAATAAATACTGCGGATGCTTTATCGGACTTCGAACTTTGTTCGTATGCAAGTCAACTGACGTTTTCAAAGTCAGCCATATTATTGCAAGTCCTAAATTGTCACTTGAAAATTACCGTGCTATTCAGTACTGTGATACAGTTACATGTCTCTAAATTTGAGATTTTAAGTTAGAGAAAATTTTTGTGACTTTAGAACATTTTGCTATAAGAGTATTTTAAGTGACAGCCACAAAATCTATTACATTTCATTATTTAGAGATGTTTTTACACTTGAATGAAAATAAATATGTCGATAACAATTATTAAATTTTCTATAACATAGTCAAATAATTACCAGTAAAAATTAAAATATACGCTGACTTTGTCTCATAATTTATGTAAAATTGATTTATGTTTAAACTTTTCGTGTTTGAGTTGCTGACAAAATAAAAAAAAAACTACAATCGATTAATATCTATGATGRTCTCTATTCAGTATAGTCAAAATTGTAAACAATAGTATTTGTTAGTTTTGCGACCTGCTAAATATCAGGTGACAAATTTGAGACTAACGCCAGAGACTGTTTAGTGAATACTAACTCGTCACAAATTGTGACATTATCTCAAAATGTCTCAAATAGGGACTAGAGACTGCTACAAAATAAAAYAAAAAATGCACAATCTGTCGCAGAGAATAAGGTAATTAAATAAAATTAAGGAAAAATAGAGTTATTACATAAATATCATGTTTTATGGGAAAGAGAAGACAGCAGTCGGGTCAACTGGCAGTTCTCCCTCGCAGTGGCCATTATATGAAAGAATGAGAGCCGTACTGTCGCCGTACGTCAGCTACAACAACGATGGCTTAGTGGAAGAAAGCTTTCAAAGTAAGGGGCATTTGTTTTGTAATTCRGTATATTATTTATATTTACATACATACATATTTTTAAAAAGGTTCTACTAATTCTGAACCCCTGCAAGTTTCGGTGGAACGGCTGCCTCTTCTTCAATTGTTGCTGCATTTCCATTGCCATCACCGATAATAAAAATAAATAATTTTCAAAGTGTAATATTAAAAAAATTAAAAAACCCCACTGATGGAAGAATATGCGAAAGACTCAAAAGAAACAAATAAACTATTGCTTGAAAAAATAAAAAATAAATGAATATGTTTTCATTTTGCAACATGTTTATCGTCGCCTTAAATTAGTTCAGCCGTTTTAGTTTTAGTTATAATTAAAATTATTTTTATATGGAGAAAACAAATAAATTTTGTTTGGGGTGAACAACTTTATCTTTGGTTTACTGTGTATGCAATTGTGTTAAATGTACACATTGTGATACAATGTACACATGTTCTTACCAAAAAATGTGCAAAGTGTTGTCCGAAACGTTTCTCCATTAATTGGGTAGTCAGATGCATATAAAACATGACACGGATTTTGGCGTCTAGTCTCCAATTCTTTCAAACCGCGTAACCATTTACCGTTTAGTAGAGGACAATTATCCATTTCTTGCTTAAGTGATGACGCCTCATAAATTTAGAGTCATTACATCGCTCGTGACTCTCGACGCTTATGTAAGTAAAACGGTATCTGAAAATGCATTGTATACATTACTTACGTACTTATATCTATATTGAGTTTCTAAACTTACTTAGAACCAACTAATGCCATTAAAATGGTGGAATACCACCCATTGTAATTGTAATAGTTCACAGCCTCGTCAGATGATTTTTTAACTACTATTTACCAATTGCTCCTAAGTATTGTGGGAACCCGAGTACCTCGAAACAAGTCATAAATTCTGTTATGCTTTCCCTATTAAGTGCCAACATTTTGAAATAGAATGGCTGCAGTAGTCTTCAGATTTCGGTACAGAATACCAGCAAAATTTCTCCAATCGAAAGATCTTCCTACCCCGAACATATTAGCGTTACTCCGATCCTCTGCAGTTGAGCCTAAAGCAAATACTGTTATAGCCACTCTTTTATCGATCGGAGTAGCTTTTCGGTAGTAGTATAGAAAAATTGTAATTTTTAAAAAGAGAATGAAAAATTTCTAATTAGAAATGGACAATCTTAGTTTTGAGACCAATAGCGACAAATTGAAATACAAGGTGTGTTCCAAATTAAACAGGAATTTTTGAATCTAGTGCCCCCTGGWGGCGCCATCTATATGTCGACTGGTGCGTTAGAATCAGCTATTTTTATCGATTGTCCAGTGAGAGGCTGAATTTACCGACCGTAGTGCCAAGGATACTTTCTTTGCCCGTTCTTTTTGACATCGTGGCGGGGCAGCTCTCATAAGTGCGCTCCTAGC